>NW_024474353.1:0-15895 GCF_017654505.1 Polyodon spathula
ACACTATACAGTATGAACCCAGTAAAGACACTATATACAGTATGAACCCAGTAAAGACACTGTATACAGTATGAACCCAGTAAAGACACTGTATACAGTATGAACCCAGTAAAGACACTATACAGTATGAACCCAGTAAAGGTGCTGTATACAGTATGAACCCAGTAAAGACACTATACAGTATGAACCCAGTAAAGGCGCTGTATATAGTATGAACCCAGTAAAGACACTGTATACAGTATGAACCCAGTAAAGGCACTGTATACAGTATGAACCCAGTAAAGACACTATACAGTATGAACCCAGTAAAGACACTATACAGTATGAACCCAGTAAAGGCACTGTATACAGTATGAACCCAGTAAAGACACTATACAGTATGAACCCAGTAAAGACACTGTATACAGTATGAACCCAGTAAAGACACTGTATACAGTATGAACCCAGTAAAGACACTATACAGTATGAACCCAGTAAAGACACTGTATACAGTATGAACCCAGTAAAGACACTGTATACAGTATGAACCCAGTAAAGACACTGTATACAGTATGAACCCAGTAAAGACACTGTATACAGTATGAACCCAGTAAAGACACTGTATACAGTATGAACCCAGTAAAGACACTGTATACAGTATGAACCCAGTAAAGACACTGTATACAGTATGAACCCAGTAAAGACACTGTATACAGTATGAACCCAGTAAAGACACTATATACAGTATGAAACCCAGTAAAGACACTGTATACAGTATGAACCCAGTAAAGACACTATACAGTATGAACCCAGTAAAGACACTGTATACAGTATGAACCCAGTAAAGACACTGTATACAGTATGAACCCAGTAAAGACACTATATACAGTATGAACCCAGTAAAGACACTGTATACAGTATGAACCCAGTAAAGGCACTGTATACAGTATGAACCCAGTAAAGGCACTATACAGTATGAACCCAGTAAAGACACTGTATACAGTATGAACCCAGTAAAGACACTGTATACAGTATGAACCCAGTAAAGACACTATACAGTATGAACCCAGTAAAGACACTATACAGTATGAACCCAGTAAAGACACTATACAGTATGAACCCAGTAAAGACACTATATACAGTATGAACCCAGTAAAGACACTGTATACAGTATGAACCCAGTAAAGACACTGTATACAGTATGAACCCAGTAAAGACACTATACAGTATGAACCCAGTAAAGACACTGTATACAGTATGAACCCAGTAAAGACACTGTATACAGTATGAACCCAGTAAAGACACTGTATACAGTATGAACCCAGTAAAGACACTATACAGTATGAACCCAGTAAAGACACTGTATACAGTATGAACCCAGTAAAGACACTATACAGTATGAACCCAGTATGAACACAGTAAAGACACTGTATACAGTATGAACCCAGTAAAGACACTGTATACAGTATGAACCCAGTAAAGACACTATACAGTATGAACCCAGTAAAGACACTGTATACAGTATGAACCCAGTAAAGACACTGTATACAGTATGAACCCAGTAAAGACACTGTATACAGTATGAACCCAGTAAAGACACTGTATACAGTATGAACCCAGTAAAGACACTATATACAGTATGAACCCAGTAAAGACACTGTATAACAGTATGAACCCAGTAAAGACACTGTATACAGTATGAACCCAGTAAAGACACTGTATACAGTATGAACCCAGTAAAGACACTGTATACAGTATGAACCCAGTAAAGACACTGTATACAGTATGAACCCAGTAAAGACACTGTATACAGTATGAACCCAGTAAAGACACTGTATACAGTATGAACCCAGTAAAGACACTGTATACAGTATGAACCCAGTAAAGACACTATACAGTATGAACCCAGTAAAGACACTGTATACAGTATGAACCCAGTAAAGACACTACAGTATGAACCAGTATGAACCCAGTAAAGACACTATACAGTATGAACCCAGTAAAGACACTATACAGTATGAACCCAGTAAAGACACTGTATACAGTATGAACCCAGTAAAGACACTATACAGTATGAACCCAGTAAAGACACTGTATACAGTATGAACCCAGTAAAGACACTATACAGTATGAACCCAGTAAAGACACTGTATACAGTATGAACCCAGTAAAGACACTGTATACAGTATGAACCCAGTAAAGACACTGTATACAGTATGAACCCAGTAAAGACACTGTATACAGTATGAACCCAGTAAAGACACTGTATACAGTATGAACCCAGTAAAGACACTGTATACAGTATGAACCCAGTAAAGACACTGTATACAGTATGAACCCAGTAAAGACACTGTATACAGTATGAACCCAGTAAAGACACTGTATACAGTATGAACCCAGTAAAGACACTATACAGTATGAACCCAGTAAAGACACTGTATACAGTATGAACCCAGTAAAGACACTGTATACAGTATGAACCCAGTAAAGACACTATACAGTATGAACCCAGTAAAGACACTGTATACAGTATGAACCCAGTAAAGACACTATATACAGTATGAACCCAGTAAAGACACTATATACAGTATGAACCCAGTAAAGACACTGTATACAGTATGAACCCAGTAAAGACACTGTATACAGTATGAACCCAGTAAAGACACTGTATACAGTATGAACCCAGTAAAGACACTATACAGTATGAACCCAGTAAAGACACTGTATACAGTATGAACCCAGTAAAGACACTGTATACAGTATGAACCCAGTAAAGACACTATACAGTATGAACCCAGTAAAGACACTATACAGTATGAACCCAGTAAAGACACTATATGAACCAGTATGAACCCAGTAAAGACACTATACAGTATGAACCCAGTAAAGACACTGTATACAGTATGAACCCAGTAAAGACACTGTATACAGTATGAACCCAGTAAAGACACTATAAAGTATGAACCCAGTAAAGACACTGTATACAGTATGAACCCAGTAAAGACACTGTATACAGTATGAACCCAGTAAAGACACTGTATACAGTATGAACCCAGTAAAGACACTGTATACAGTATGAACCCAGTAAAGACACTGTATACAGTATGAACCCAGTAAAGACACTGTATACAGTATGAACCCAGTAAAGACACTATATACAGTATGAACCCAGTAAAGACACTATACAGTATGAACCCAGTAAAGACACTGTATACAGTATGAACCCAGTAAAGACACTGAAACCCAGTAAAGACACTATACAGTATGAACCCAGTAAAGACACTGTATACAGTATGAACCCAGTAAAGACACTATACAGTATGAACCCAGTAAAGACACTGTATAACAGTATGAACCCAGTAAAGTATGAACCCAGTAAAGACACTATACAGTATGAACCCAGTAAAGACACTGTATACAGTATGAACCCAGTAAAGACACTGTATACAGTATGAACCCAGTAAAGACACTGTATACAGTATGAACCCAGTAAAGACACTGTAACAGTATGAACCCAGTAAAGACACTGTATACAGTATGAACCCAGTAAAGACACTGTATACAGTATGAACCCAGTAAAGACACTGTATACAGTATGAACCCAGTAAAGACACTGTATACAGTATGAACCCAGTAAAGACACTATATAAAGTATGAACCCAGTAAAGACACTGTATACAGTATGAACCCAGTAAAGACACTATACAGTATGAACCCAGTAAAGACACTGTATACAGTATGAACCCAGTAAAGACACTATACAGTATGAACCCAGTAAAGACACTGTATACAGTATGAACCCAGTAAAGACACTGTATACAGTATGAACCCAGTAAAGACACTGTATACAGTATGAACCCAGTAAAGACACTATACAGTATGAACCCAGTAAAGACACTGTATACAGTATGAACCCAGTAAAGACACTATACAGTATGAACCCAGTAAAGACAGTAAAGAGTATACAGTATGAACCCAGTAAAGACACTGTATACAGTATGAACCCAGTAAAGACACTGTATACAGTATGAACCCAATAAAGACACTATACAGTATGAACCCAGTAAAGACACTATACAGTATGAACCCAGTAAAGGCACTGTATACAGTATGAACCCAGTAAAGACACTATACAGTATGAACCCAGTAAAGACACTGTATACAGTATGAACCCAGTAAAGACACTGTATACAGTATGAACCCAGTAAAGACACTGTATACAGTATGAACCCAGTAAAGACACTGTATACAGTATGAACCCAGTAAAGACACTGTATACAGTATGAACCCAGTAAAGACACTGTATACAGTATGAACCCAGTAAAGACACTGTATACAGTATGAACCCAGTAAAGACACTATACAGTATGAACCCAGTAAAGACACTGTATACAGTATGAACCCAGTAAAGACACTGTATACAGTATGAACCCAGTAAAGACACTATACATATGAACCCAGTAAAGACACTGTATACAGTATGAACCCAGTAAAGACACTGTATACAGTATGAACCCAGTAAAGACACTATATAGTATGAACCCAGTAAAGACACTGTATACAGTATGAACCCAGTAAAGACACTGTATACAGTATGAACCCAGTAAAGACACTGTATACAGTATGAACCCAGTAAAGACACTGTATACAGTATGAACCCAGTAAAGACACTGTATACAGTATGAACCCAGTAAAGACACTATATACAGTATGAACCCAGTAAAGACACTGTATACAGTATGAACCCAGTAAAGACACTGTATACAGTATGAACCCAGTAAAGACACTGTATACAGTATGAACCCAGTAAAGACACTGTATACAGTATGAACCCAGTAAAGACACTGTATGAACCCATGAACCCAGTAAAGACACTGTATACAGTATGAACCCAGTAAAGACACTATATACAGTATGAACCCAGTAAAGACACTATACAGTATGAACCCAGTAAAGACACTGTATACAGTATGAACCCAGTAAAGACACTATACAGTATGAACCCAGTAAAGACACTATACAGTATGAACCCAGTAAAGACACTGTATACAGTATGAACCCAGTAAAGACACTGTATACAGTATGAACCCAGTAAAGACACTGTATACAGTATGAACCCAGTAAAGACACTGTATACAGTATGAACCCAGTAAAGACACTGTATACAGTATGAACCCAGTAAAGACACTATACAGTATGAACCCAGTAAAGACACTGTATACAGTATGAACCCAGTAAAGACACTGTATACAGTATGAACCCAGTAAAGACAATATAAAGTATGAACCCAGGAAAGACACTGTATACAGTATGAACCCAGTAAAGACACTATACAGTATGAACCCAGTAAAGACACTGTATACAGTATGAACCCAGTAAAGACACTGTATACAGTATGAACCCAGTAAAGACACTACAGTATACAGTATGAACCCAGTAAAGACACTATACAGTATGAACCCAGTAAAGACACTGTATACAGTATGAACCCAGTAAAGACACTATACAGTATGAACCCAGTAAAGACACTGTATACAGTATGAACCCAGTAAAGACACTGTATACAGTATGAACCCAGTAAAGACACTGTATACAGTATGAACCCAGTAAAGACACTGTATACAGTATGAACCCAGTAAAGACACTATACAGTATGAACCCAGTAAAGACACTATACAGTATGAACCCAGTAAAGACACTATACAGTATGAACCCAGTAAAGACACTATACAGTATGAACCCAGTAAAGACACTGTATACAGTATGAACCCAGTAAAGACACTATACAGTATGAACCCAGTAAAGACACTGTATACAGTATGAACCCAGTAAAGACACTGTATACAGTATGAACCCAGTAAAGACACTGTATACAGTATGAACCCAGTAAAGACACTGTATACAGTATGAACCCAGTAAAGACACTGTATACAGTATGAACCCAGTAAAGACACTGTATACAGTATGAACCCAGTAAAGACACTGTATACAGTATGAACCCAGTAAAGACACTATATACAGTATGAACCCAGTAAAGACACTGTATACAGTATGAACCCAGTAAAGACACTGTATACAGTATGAACCCAGTAAAGACACTGTATACAGTATGAACCCAGTAAAGACACTATACAGTATGAACCCAGTAAAGACACTGTATACAGTATGAACCCAGTAAAGACACTATACAGTATGAACCCAGTAAAGACACTATACAGTATGAACCCAGTAAAGACACTGTATACAGTATGAACCCAGTAAAGACACTGTATACAGTATGAACCCAGTAAAGACACTGTATACAGTATGAACCCAGTAAAGACACTATACAGTATGAACCCAGTAAAGACACTGTATACAGTATGAACCCAGTAAAGACACTGTATACAGTATGAACCCAGTAAAGACACTGTATACAGTATGAACCCAGTAAAGACACTGTATACAGTATGAACCCAGTAAAGACACATACAGTATGATAAAGGCACTGTAGTATGAACCCAGTAAAGACACTGTATACAGTATGAACCCAGTAAAGACACTGTATACAGTATGAACCCAGTAAAGACACTATATACAGTATGAACCCAGTAAAGACACTGTATACAGTATGAACCCAGTAAAGACACTGTATACAGTATGAACCCAGTAAAGACAGTATACAGTATGAACCCAGTAAAGACACTATACAGTATGAACCCAGTAAAGACACTGTATACAGTATGAACCCAGTAAAGACACTGTATACAGTATGAACCCAGTAAAGACACTGTATACAGTATGAACCCAGTAAAGACACTGTATACAGTATGAACCCAGTAAAGACACTATACAGTATGAACCCAGTAAAGTAAACCCAGTAAACTATACAGTATGAACCCAGTAAAGACACTGTATACAGTATGAACCCAGTAAAGACACTGTATACAGTATGAACCCAGTAAAGACACTGTATACAGTATGAACCCAGTAAAGACACTATACAGTATGAACCCAGTAAAGACACTATACAGTATGAACCCAGTAAAGACACTGTATACAGTATGAACCCAGTAAAGACACTGTATACAGTATGAACCCAGTAAAGACACTGTATACAGTATGAACCCAGTAAAGACACTATACAGTATGAACCCAGTAAAGACACTATACAGTATGAACCCAGTAAAGACACTATACAGTATGAACCCAGTAAAGACACTGTATACAGTATGAACCCAGTAAAGACACTATACAGTATGAACCCAGTAAAGACACTGTATACAGTATGAACCCAGTAAAGGCACTGTATACAGTATGAACCCAGTAAAGACACTGTATACAGTATGAACCCAGTAAAGACACTGTATACAGTATGAACCCAGTAAAGACACTGTATACAGTATGAACCCAGTAAAGACACTATACAGTATGAACCCAGTAAAGACACTGTATACAGTATGAACCCAGTAAAGACACTATACAGTATGAACCCAGTAAAGACACTGTATACAGTATGAACAGTATGAACCCAGTAAAGACACTACACTGTATACAGTATGAACCCAGTAAAGACACTGTATACAGTATGAACCCAGTAAAGACACTATACAGTATGAACCCAGTAAAGACACTATACAGTATGAACCCAGTAAAGACACTGTATACAGTATGAACCCAGTAAAGACACTGTATACAGTATGAACCCAGTAAAGACACTGTATACAGTATGAACCCAGTAAAGACACTATATACAGTATGAACCCAGTAAAGACACTATACAGTATGAACCCAGTAAAGACACTATACAGTATGAACCCAGTAAAGACACTGTATACAGTATGAACCCAGTAAAGACACTATACAGTATGAACCCAGTAAAGACACTATACAGTATAACAGTATGAACCAGTATGAACCCAGTAAAGACACTATACAGTATGAACCCAGTAAAGACACTGTATACAGTATGAACCCAGTAAAGACACTGTATACAGTATGAACCCAGTAAAGACACTATACAGTATGAACCCAGTAAAGACACTGTATACAGTATGAACCCAGTAAAGACACTGTATACAGTATGAACCCAGTAAAGACACTGTATACAGTATGAACCCAGTAAAGACATGAACCCAGTAAAGACAGTATGAACCCAGTAAAGACACTGTATACAGTATGAACCCAGTAAAGACACTGTATACAGTATGAACCCAGTAAAGACACTGTATACAGTATGAACCCAGTAAAGACACTGTATACAGTATGAACCCAGTAAAGACACTGTATACAGTATGAACCCAGTAAAGACACTGTATACAGTATGAACCCAGTAAAGACACTGTATACAGTATGAACCCAGTAAAGACACTATACAGTATGAACCCAGTAAAGACACTGTATACAGTATGAACCCAGTAAAGACACTGTATACAGTATGAACCCAGTAAAGACACTGTATACAGTATGAACCCAGTAAAGACACTGTATACAGTATGAACCCAGTAAAGACACTATACAGTATGAACCCAGTAAAGACACTGTATACAGTATGAACCCAGTAAAGACACTGTATACAGTATGAACCCAGTAAAGACACTGTATACAGTATGAACCCAGTAAAGACACTGTATACAGTATGAACCCAGTAAAGACACTGTATACAGTATGAACCCAGTAAAGGCACTGTATACAGTATGAACCCAGTAAAGACACTGTATACAGTATGAACCCAGTAAAGACACTATAAAGTATGAACCCAGTAAAGACACTATACAGTATGAACCCAGTAAAGGTGCTGTATACAGTATGAACCCAGTAAAGACACTATACAGTATGAACCCAGTAAAGGCGCTATATAGTATGAACCCAGTAAAGACACTATACAGTATGAACCCAGTAAAGACACTATATACAGTATGAACCCAGTAAAGACACTGTATACAGTATGAACCCAGTAAAGACACTATATGAACAGTATGAACCCAGTAAAGACAGTAAAGACACTATACAGTATGAACCCAGTAAAGACTATACAGTATGAACCCAGTAAAGACACTGTATACAGTATGAACCCAGTAAAGACACCAGTAAAGACACTGTATACAGTATGAACCCAGTAAAGACACTGTATACAGTATGAACCCAGTAAAGACACTGTATACAGTATGAACCCAGTAAAGACACTGTATACAGTATGAACCCAGTAAAGACACTGTATACAGTATGAACCCAGTAAAGACACTGTATACAGTATGAACCCAGTAAAGGCACTGTATACAGTATGAACCCAGTAAAGACACTATACAGTATGAACCCAGTAAAGACACTGTATACAGTATGAACCCAGTAAAGACACTGTATACAGTATGAACCCAGTAAAGACACTATACAGTATGAACCCAGTAAAGACACTGTATACAGTATGAACCCAGTAAAGACACTGTATACAGTATGAACCCAGTAAAGACACTGTATACAGTATGAACCCAGTAAAGACACTGTATACAGTATGAACCCAGTAAAGACACTGTATACAGTATGAACCCAGTAAAGACACTATATACAGTATGAACCCAGTAAAGACACTGTATACAGTATGAACCCAGTAAAGACACTGTATACAGTATGAACCCAGTAAAGACACTATACAGTATGAACCCAGTAAAGACACTGTATACAGTATGAACCCAGTAAAGACACTGTATACAGTATGAACCCAGTAAAGACACTGTATACAGTATGAACCCAGTAAAGACACTGTATACAGTATGAACCCAGTAAAGACACTATACAGTATGAACCCAGTAAAGACACTATACAGTATGAACCCAGTAAAGGCACTGTATACAGTATGAACCCAGTAAAGACACTATACAGTATGAACCCAGTAAAGACACTGTATACAGTATGAACCCAGTAAAGACACTGTATACAGTATGAACCCAGTAAAGACACTGTATACAGTATGAACCCAGTAAAGACACTGTATACAGTATGAACCCAGTAAAGACACTGTATACAGTATGAACCCAGTAAAGACACTATACAGTATGAACCCAGTAAAGACACTATACAGTATACAGTATGAACCCAGTAAAGACACTATACAGTATGAACCCAGTAAAGACACTGTATACAGTATGAACCCAGTAAAGACACTATACAGTATGAACCCAGTAAAGACACTGTATACAGTATGAACCCAGTAAAGACACTGTATACAGTATGAACCCAGTAAAGACACTGTATACAGTATGAACCCAGTAAAGACACTATACAGTATGAACCCAGTAAAGACACTGTATAGTATGAACCCAGTAAAGACACTGTATACAGTATGAACCCAGTAAAGACACTATACAGTATGAACCCAGTAAAGGCGCTGTATACAGTATGAACCCAGTAAAGACACTATACAGTATGAACCCAGTAAAGACACTATACAGTATGAACCCAGTAAAGACACTATATACAGTATGAACCCAGTAAAGACACTGTATACAGTATGAACCCAGTAAAGACACTGTATACAGTATGAACCCAGTAAAGACACTATATACAGTATGAACCCAGTAAAGACACTATACAGTATGAACCCAGTAAAGACACTGTATACAGTATGAACCCAGTAAAGACACTGTATACAGTATGAACCCAGTAAAGACACTGTATACAGTATGAACCCAGTAAAGACACTGTATACAGTATGAACCCAGTAAAGACACTATATACAGTATGAACCCAGTAAAGACACTGTATACAGTATGAACCCAGTAAAGACACTATACAGTATGAACCCAGTAAAGACACTGTATACAGTATGAACCCAGTAAAGACACTGTATACAGTATGAACCCAGTAAAGACACTATAGAGTATGAACCCAGTAAAGACACTGTATATAGTATGAACCCAGTAAAGGCACTGTATACAGTATGAACCCAGTAAAGACACTATACAGTATGAACCCAGTAAAGACACTGTATACAGTATGAACCCAGTAAAGACACTATACAGTATGAACCCAGTAAAGACACTGTATACAGTATGAACCCAGTAAAGACACTATAAAGTATGAACCCAGTAAAGACACTATGCAGTATAAACCCAGTAAAGGTGCTGTATACAGTATGAACCCAGTAAAGACACTATACAGTATGAACCCAGTAAAGGCGCTGTATATAGTATGAACCCAGTAAAGACACTATACAGTATGAACCCAGTAAAGACACCCAGTAAACCCAGTAAAGACACTGTATACAGTATGAACCCAGTAAAGACACTGTATACAGTATGAACCCAGTAAAGACACTGTATATGAGTATGAACCCAGTAAAGACACTGTATACAGTATGAACCCAGTAAAGACACTGTATACAGTATGAACCCAGTAAAGACACTGTATACAGTATGAACCCAGTAAAGACACTATACAGTATGAACCCAGTAAAGACACTGTATACAGTATGAACCCAGTAAAGAACCCAGTAAAGACACTATACAGTATGAACCCAGTAAAGACACTATACAGTATGAACCCAGTAAAGACACTGTATACAGTATGAACCCAGTAAAGACACTGTATACAGTATGAACCCAGTAAAGACACTGTATACAGTATGAACCCAGTAAAGACACTATATACAGTATGAACCCAGTAAAGACACTAAAGTATACAGTATGAACCCAGTAAAGACACTATACAGTATGAACCCAGTAAAGACACTGTATACAGTATGAACCCAGTAAAGACACTGTATACAGTATGAACCCAGTAAAGACACTATACAGTATGAACCCAGTAAAGACACTGTATACAGTATGAACCCAGTAAAGACACTATACAGTATGAACCCAGTAAAGACACTATATAACAGTATGTATGAACCCAGTAAAGACACTATACAGTATGAACCCAGTAAAGACACTATACAGTATGAACCCAGTAAAGACACTATACAGTATGAACCCAGTAAAGACACTGTATACAGTATGAACCCAGTAAAGACACTGTATACAGTATGAACCCAGTAAAGACACTATATACAGTATGAACCCAGTAAAGACACTGTATACAGTATGAACCCAGTAAAGACACTGTATACATAAAGACACTGTATATGAACCCAGTAAAGACACTATACAGTATGAACCCAGTAAAGACACTGTATACAGTATGAACCCAGTAAAGACACTGTATACAGTATGAACCCAGTAAAGACACTGTATACAGTATGAACCCAGTAAAGACACTGTATACAGTATGAACCCAGTAAAGACACTGTATACAGTATGAACCCAGTAAAGACACTGTATACAGTATGAACCCAGTAAAGACACTGTATACAGTATGAACCCAGTAAAGACACTATATAAGTATGAACCCAGTAAAGACACTATACAGTATGAACCCAGTAAAGACACTGTATACAGTATGAACCCAGTAAAGACACTGTATACAGTATGAACCCAGTAAAGACACTGTATAACAGTATGAACCCAGTAAAGACACTGTATACAGTATGAACCCAGTAAAGACACTGTATACAGTATGAACCCAGTAAAGACACTGTATACAGTATGAACCCAGTAAAGACACTATACAGTATGAACCCAGTAAAGACACTACTGTAGTATGAACCCAGTAAAGACACTATACAGTATGAACCCAGTAAAGACACTGTATACAGTATGAACCCAGTAAAGACACTGTATACAGTATGAACCCAGTAAAGACACTATATATGAACCCAGTAAAGACACTATACAGTATGAACCCAGTAAAGACACTGTATACAGTATGAACCCAGTAAAGACACTGTATACAGTATGAACCCAGTAAAGACACTATACAGTATGAACCCAGTAAAGACACTATACAGTATGAACCCAGTAAAGACACTATATACAGTATGAACCCAGTAAAGACACTGTATACAGTATGAACCCAGTAAAGACACTGTATAGTATGAACCCAGTAAAGACACTGTATACAGTATGAACCCAGTAAAGACACTGTATACAGTATGAACCCAGTAAAGACACTGTATACAGTATGAACCCAGTAAAGACACTGTATACAGTATGAACCCAGTAAAGACACTGTATACAGTATGAACCCAGTAAAGACACTATACAGTATGAACCCAGTAAAGACACTGTATACAGTATGAACCCAGTAAAGACACTATACAGTATGAACCCAGTAAAGACACTGTATACAGTATGAACCCAGTAAAGACACTGTATACAGTATGAACCCAGTAAAGACACTATATACAGTATGAACCCAGTAAAGACACTGTATACAGTATGAACCCAGTAAAGACACTGTATACAGTATGAACCCAGTAAAGACACTGTATACAGTATGAACCCAGTAAAGACACTATACAGTATGAACCCAGTAAAGACACTGTATACAGTATGAACCCAGTAAAGACACTGTATACAGTATGAACCCAGTAAAGACACTATATACAGTATGAACCCAGTAAAGACACTGTATACAGTATGAACCCAGTAAAGACACTGTATACAGTATGAACCCAGTAAAGACACTGTATACAGTATGAACCCAGTAAAGACACTGTATACAGTATGAACCCAGTAAAGACACTGTATACAGTATGAACCCAGTAAAGACACTATACAGTATGAACCCAGTAAAGACACTGTATACAGTATGAACCCAGTAAAGACACTGTATACAGTATGAACCCAGTAAAGACACTATACAGTATGAACCCAGTAAAGACACTACAGTATGAACCCAGTAAAGACACTGTATACAGTATGAACCCAGTAAAGACACTGTATACAGTATGAACCCAGTAAAGACACTGTATACAGTATGAACCCAGTAAAGACACTGTATACAGTATGAACCCAGTAAAGACACTGTATACAGTATGAACCCAGTAAAGACACTATACAGTATGAACCCAGTAAAGACACTGTATACAGTATGAACCCAGTAAAGACACTGTATACAGTATGAACCCAGTAAAGACACTGTATACAGTATGAACCCAGTAAAGACACTGTATACAGTATGAACCCAGTAAAGACAGTATGAACTAAAGACACTATACAGTATGAACCCAGTAAAGGCACTGTATACAGTATGAACCCAGTAAAGACACTATACAGTATGAACCCAGTAAAGGCGCTGTATACAGTATGAACCCAGTAAAGATACTGTATACAGTATGAACCCAGTAAAGACACTGTATACAGTATGAACCCAGTAAAGAACTGTATACAGTATG
Source organism: Polyodon spathula (assembly GCF_017654505.1). Taxonomy (NCBI): domain Eukaryota; kingdom Metazoa; phylum Chordata; class Actinopteri; order Acipenseriformes; family Polyodontidae; genus Polyodon; species Polyodon spathula. Next base: position 14,231 of record NW_024474353.1, read on the forward strand.
AACCCAGTAAAGACACTGTATGAACCCAGTATGAACCCAGTAAAGACACTATATATGAACCCAGTATGAACCCAGTAAAGACACTGTATACAGTATGAACCCAGTAAAGACACTATATACAGTATGAACCCAGTAAAGACACTATACAGTATGAACCCAGTAAAGACACTATACAGTATGAACCCAGTAAAGACACTTTACAGTATGAACCCAGTAATGACACTGTATACAGTATGAACCCAGTAAAGACACTATACAGTATGAACCCAGTAAAGACACTATACAGTATAACAGTATGAACCCAGTAAAGACACTGTATACAGTATGAACCCAGTAAAGACACTGTATGAACCCAGTAAAGACACTGTATACAGTATGAACCCAGTAAAGACACTGTATACAGTATGAACCCAGTAAAGACACTATACAGTATGAACCCAGTAAAGACACTATACAGTATGAACCCAGTAAAGACACTGTATACAGTATGAACCCAGTAAAGACACTATACAGTATAACAGTATGAACCCAGTAACCCAGTAAAGACACTATACAGTATGAACCCAGTAAAGACACTATACAGTATGAACCCAGTAAAGACACTATACAGTATGAACCCAGTAAAGACACTGTATACAGTATGAACCCAGTAAAGACACTGTATACAGTATGAACCCAGTAAAGACACTTTACAGTATGAACCCAGTAAAGACACTATACAGTATGAACCCAGTAAAGACACTATACAGTATGAACCCAGTAAAGACACTGTATACAGTATGAACCCAGTAAAGACACTGTATATAATTCGGTTAATTACCCGCACAGTTCGTTTGCAAAAGGCAGCGACAACCGTATGAGTTAATCCTGTTCGGAATAAGTAGCAAATTCAGGTATTAATTCAGTTTTGTTAACTAATACGCAGAAGATACTGACAACATGCCCCACATGTCATCCAGTTCCGGTCCAGTTTTAAATAACTTTAGCATAACTGAGGCAGAAGTGTTAAAGGGACTAGGAGCTCTTAAAATAAACAAATCCCCTGGGCCGGATGAGATCCTCCCAGTAGTACTCAAAGAAATGAAAGAAGTAATTTACAAACCGCTAACCAAGATCATGCAGCAGTCTCTTGACACAGGGGTGGTACCGACAGACTGGAAAATTGCAAACGTAATACCGATCCACAAAAAGGGAAACAAAACTGAACCAGGTAACTACAGACCAGTAAGCCTGACTTCTATTATATGCAAACTTATGGAAACTATAATAAGATCCAAAATGGAAAATTACCTATATGGTAACAGGGTACTGGGAGACAGTCAACATGGTTTTAGGAAATGGAGATCGTGCCTAACTAACTTGCTTGATTTTTTTGAGGATGCAACATCCATAATGGATAATTGCAAAGCATATGACATGGTTTATTTAGATTTCCAGAAAGCTTTTGACAAAGTCCCGCACAAAAGATTAATTCTCAAACTGAACGCAGTTGGGATTCAAGGAAACGCATGTACATGGATTAGGGAGTGGTTAACATGTAGAAAACAGAAAGTACTGATTAGAGGAAAAACCTCAGAATGGAGTGTGGTAACCAGCGGTGTACCACAGGGATCAGTATTAGGTCCTCTGCTATTCCTAATCTACATTAATGATTTAGATTCTGGT
>NW_024474354.1:0-1273 GCF_017654505.1 Polyodon spathula
ATAGTAAGCAAACTTGTTAAATTTGCAGACGACACAAAAGTAGGAGGAGTGGCAAACACTGTTGCAGCAGCAAAGGTCATTCAAAATGATCTAGACAAGATTCAGAACTGGGCAGACACATGGCAAATGACATTTAATAGAGAAAAGTGTAAGGTACTGCACGCAGGAAATAAAAATGTACATTATAAATATCATATGGGAGATACTGAAATTGGAGAAGGAATCTATGAAAAAGACCTAGGAGTTTTTGTTGACTCAGAAATGTCTTCATCTAGACAATGTGGGGAAGCTATAAAAAAGGCTAACAAGATGCTCGGATACATTGTGAAAAGTGTTGAATTTAAATCAAGGGAAGTAATGTTAAAACTGTACAATGCACTAGTAATACCTCATCTTGAATATTGTGTTCAGTTCTGGTCACCTCGCTATAAAAAAGATATTGCTGCTCTAGAAAGAGTGCAAAGAAGAGCGACCAGAATTATTCCGGGCTTAAAAGGCATGTCATATGCAGACAGGCTAAAAGAATTGAATCTGTTCAGTCTTGAACAAAGAAGACTACGTGGCGACCTAATTCAAGCATTCAAAATTCTAAAAGGTATTGACAGTGTCGACCCAAGGGACTTTTTCAGCCTGAAAAAAGAAACAAGGACCAGGGGTCACAAATGGAGTTTAGAAAAAGGGGCATTCAGAACAGAAAATAGGAGACACTTTTTTACACAGAGAATTGTGAGGGTCTGGAATCAACTCCCCAGTAATGTTGTTGAAGCTGACACCCTGGGATCCTTCAAGAAGCTGCTTGATGAGATTTTGGGATCAATAAGCTACTAACAACCAAACGAGCAAGATGGGCCGAATGGCCTCCTCTCGTTTGTAAACTTTCTTATGTTCTTATGTTCTTATAATTTTGCGCGGAAATGTTAGACTGTACACTCTGGACCATGCGTACAATCGTTTCCTTGTGTTGAATGATGGTACTGCAAGAAAAAAAATCTAACCCCTGTTATTCAAGATAAAGATGCACCTTCGCTGCATAATGAAAAACAATTGCGTGTGTAGCTGAAACTTGCCGTGCATATATAATTAGCCTAATATTATACTTATTAATCTCTTCGTGGTATCAGTATTGATTCTCACCACCATGAGTATTACAAACTAAACAGAAGACCATGTTGTTGCTGGTCCTTATTGTCGTGCATTGTGAACGATAAAATAATCTAATAAGTAGAAACAGACGCGCTGCCTATTAACACGTATACATTTTCACTATATACTT
>NW_024474355.1:0-4231 GCF_017654505.1 Polyodon spathula
GATCATCAGAACCAGCATCACTGTGTGTGCATCATCAGAACCAGCATCACTGTGTGTGCAGCGAGTGTCATCAGAACCAGCATCACTGTGTGTGCAGCGAGGTCATCAGAACCAGCATCACTGTGTGTGCAGCGAGATCATCAGAACCAGCATCACTGTGTGTGTAGTGTGGTCATCAGAACCAGCATCACTGTGTGTGCAGCGAGATCATCAGAACCAGCATCACTGTGTGTGCAGCGGGGTCATCAGAACCAGCATCACTGTGTGTGCAGCGAGGTCATCAGAACCAGCATCACTGTGTGTGCAGCGGGGTCATCAGAACCAGCATCACTGTGTGTGTCAGTGTGGTCATCAGAACCAGCATCACTGTGTGTGCAGCGAGGTCATCAGAACCAGCATCACTGTGTGTGCAGCGAGGTCATCAGAACCAGCATCACTGTGTGTGTAGCGAGATCATCAGAACCAGCATCACTGTGTGTGCAGCGGGATCATCAGAACCAGCATCACTGTGTGTGCAGTGTGGTCATCAGAACCAGCATCACTGTGTGTGCAGCGGGGTCATCAGAACCAGCATCACTGTGTGTGCAGCGGGGTCATCAGAACCAGCATCACTGTGTGTGCAGCGAGATCATCAGAACCAGCATCACTGTGTGTGCAGCGAGATCATCAGAACCAGCATCACTGTGTGTGCAGGGAGATCATCAGAACCAGCATCACTGTGTGTGCAGCGAGATCATCAGAACCAGCATCACTGTGTGTGCAGTGTGGTCATCAGAACCAGCATCACTGTGTGTGCAGTGTGGTCATCAGAACCAGCATCACTGTGTGTGCAGCGAGATCATCAGAACCAGCATCACTGTGTGTGCAGCGTGGTCATCAGAACCAGCATCACTGTGTGTGCAGCGAGATCATCAGAACCAGCATCACTGTGTGTGCAGCGAGATCATCAGAACCAGCATCACTGTGTGTGCAGCGAGATCATCAGAACCAGCATCACTGTGTGTGCAGCGGGGTCATCAGAACCAGCATCACTGTGTGTGCAGCGGGGTCATCAGAACCAGCATCACTGTGTGTGCAGTGTGGTCATCAGAACCAGCATCACTGTGTGTGCAGCGAGGTCATCAGAACCAGCATCACTGTGTGTGCAGCGAGATCATCAGAACCAGCATCACTGTGTGTGCAGCGGGGTCATCAGAACCAGCATCACTGTGTGTGCAGCGAGATCATCAGACACTGTCTTGGTAGTCGCTAGGTCGTAGTGACACACACAGTCACTCTAGTAGCTTGGTCGTAGTGACACACACGTTTGGTGACACAGCGTAGCTGGTCGTCGTGACACACACGTCGCTCTCAGTAGTCACTGGTCGCAGTGACAACCCCACGTTTAGTAGTCTTGGGCTAGTGACCCAAAGACGTCGTTCTAGTCGTCTTGGTAGTACGTTTGGTGTCTTGTGGAGTGCACACACGTCGACCCTAGGTTTGGTGGGTGATACTACGTCACTCTAGAGTAGGTCGTAGTGACACCACACGTCGCTTCTTAGAGTCTTGGTTAGAGTGCGTGTACACACACGGCGCTATAGTTTGGTCACAGCGACACACAAGTACCCAGTAGCTTTTGGGTGTAGCTGACACACACATCACACCAGTGTACGTTGGCGAGTGTACAACATCGTCTAGTAGTACTTGGTGAAGGACACACACATCACACCGTAGTTGATGTACCAACGTACGCATCCTCTTGTTAAAGCTCCTGGTATTACCGTAACCTATTTTTAGCTGTAGTAGTAGTTCTAGCACAACGTGAGTATACTATATGGTGAATGTCTAACTCCTTGTACCCAGAACATGAATATTTGAATGGAGTAGTTAAGAACCAAGCATTTAGGATTAGGAGGCGCAGTAGGTCCTTTGTGATTATGGGAGTTCCTTGTCATGTCGTTAGTTATATCACACTGACACAAACCCCTTTCTGTAAGTCGAGAAATAATAGAGAAATATTGATCTCTATTCTGATATGCCAAAGAGCATAAGTGAGACGTCTTGTACTCTGTTACATCTACCGCAGTAAAAAATAACTGAATAGATAATGATGTTCCTTCATGCCTCCTTGCTTATTGAGGAATGAAAAAGCAAACCTTAGTACAGTAAATGAAGATGTATCTTTGACTCAGGAGTGAAATGTAGGAAATGGTTGGAATTATGTAGCACTTATATTGCATTTTTAATATTTCTTCCATGTTTTTAATTGATTAGATACTTTTTTCTCGAAGCCTCTGTTGTCAGAGAATCCAGTTCGTGAGTTATGTACGGATCATTTCACAAAAAGATCTTCCTAGTGCTAAGGCTGCAAGTATCAGCGCTTGCGTGAAGCATGTTGGCAGCTGAACTTGTAAAGGAGCTATTTGAGAGCAACGCGACAGAGAGGAACCTTGTCTACAGAAATACGTGATGTGTCATCTCATCGGTACAGGAAAAAAATCAAAGAAACGTCATCTGTGTGTGGAATTTGAGAGCCCCAGCAGGGAAAGTTGTCCACCTGCATTTTCAAAGCTGCTCTCTGGAAAACGACCAAGTCACTCTATCATATTAAATAAGCAATATAGGTTCAGGGTATTTTATAACTTTCGATACAAGCAGTTATACAGCTGTTTTACACACAGCAGAGTTTAGAGTGGTTTTAGACTGGCCCAGTCCCCTGTTTGGAGTTGGCTAGAACCTGCAGTCATTAACAAGAGTAGGGATTTGCACATAGCAAGCAAAACTACAGGTTCACTTCTAAATTAGGAACATAAACATATGGCACTGCGTGGGTTGAAGTATTTTGTTGTTTTATTTTCTGTCCAGAGCATTAACATGTTAGCAATTTTTTGGAACTTCCTGCAGCATATACTGATAATTGAAAGTATACATAAAAATAGTTTTAACTACAAAACATAATACATCAACAGATTTCTGAAATTGTATTATCAAACTTTGAGTATCATTTTCCTATAAATAAATATTTGCTGATAAACGTAACCACCTCCTGTTACATAATGATCTTTAATGGTAATGCATTGGCACTACTGAATGTAAATGATGTTGTATTACAAGTTTGTAACATCAGTGTTTTCTGAAGCAGATCCATGATGATCTGGAAACATTCATTTTTAGCAAATAAGATATATCGCCATCCACTGTCATTTTGGTACATTGACCTAAAGAAGAGACACACTATCTTTTTGCAGGTATTAATGACTGTGGAGGTCTTTTTACCAGTTAACAAGGATAGTTTGTGTCACCACGCTGGCCAAATGGCACCTATCCCCCACAGAAACTCTGTACATGATATGTTACAGTGGGACCTAGCAAGGCAATTCACATTTTTTCAAGATGTAAACCTGTTTGGTAGCTGTGTGGACTCTGTGGATCTGTATGATGGAGAACATGCGAATGCTACCAAATTAGGTTAAGTGTTCATTTTATTCTGAAATCTCCAAATGTGGATTTAGGTCATGTTTAATTAATTTAATCATTTTTATCTTGGGGTCCCAACAGACTGTAATCAAGCAATAATTATAGATAAGTGTGAATCACAATTAAGCAGTAACTACAGTTAAAAGATAACTACAGAGTGCATTAAGTGCACAAGGATATAACAAGCTTTCAAAAGAGGCTATTGTTTCCAATTAACTAGATGCATCCTCTCATTATAGCTACCGGTACTATATGGCACGTGGTCTTTATTTGCTTCAGGTCCTGTATAAGAGTCAACAGTGTCCTGTGTATCACATGAATACACATTTGGAATCCTAATCCAAGTCAATGACAAATACATCCCTCTTGTCATGTAATGGGTGTTATATTCACAATGCATTTCTATTTGTAGTTCTGACTGCATGTTTTAATAAAGTGAAATCCCAGGGGGAGAAACCTTTAGTCAAGCAAAAGGTCTGTCATTACAACATCTGTTTAAGAAACAAGCACATAACCTATAGTGATTTTCACTGGAAAATTATCATCAATCAACACCTTTTTATTCCCTTTAAGGTCCTTTTTTCGACTGTAGCATGTTTGCTGCTGCCCTGTCTAGCTAAATCAGACCCCACTGCCGATTGTGCCTTATGAAACCTATAGCAAACCTATGTATTGGTGGAACCAGGTTAGACCCCCTCATGGTCTGTGCAGGGTTTGAGACCTCCGATGAACTCAAGTCTGCCTGTCAGGTAATTCATCCATACTGTGAAACTCT
>NW_024474356.1:0-12762 GCF_017654505.1 Polyodon spathula
AGATTGAGTTTATGAACGGTCAGAGAGCGCTCTGACACTCTGAGATTGAGTTTATGAACGGTCAGAGAGAACGGCTCTGACACTCTGAGATTGAGTTTATGAACGGTCAGAGAGCGCTCTGACACTCTGAGATTGAGTTTATGAACGGTCAGAGAGCGCTCTGACACTCTGAGATTGAGTTTATGAACGGTCAGAGAGCGCTCTGACACTCTGAGATTGAGTTTATGAACGGTCAGAGAGCGCTCTGACACTCTGAGATTGAGTTTATGAACGGTCAGAGAGCGCTCTGACACTCTGAGATTGAGTTTATGAACGGTCAGAGAGACTCTGAGATTGAGTTTATGAACGGTCAGAGAGCGCTCTGACACTCTGAGATTGAGTTTATGAACGGTCAGAGAGCGCTCTGACACTCTGAGATTGAGTTTATGAACGGTCAGAGAGCGCTCTGACACTCTGAGATTGAGTTTATGAACGGTCAGAGAGCGCTCTGACACTCTGAGATTGAGTTTATGAACGGTCAGAGAGCGCTCTGACACTCTGAGATTGAGTTTATGAACGGTCAGAGAGCGCTCTGACACTCTGAGATTGAGTTTATGAACGGTCAGAGAGCGCTGACACTCTGAGATTGAGTTTATGAACGGTCAGAGAGCGCTCTGACACTCTGAGATTGAGTTTATGAACGGTCAGAGAGCGCTCTGACACTCTGAGATTGAGTTTATGAACGGTCAGAGAGCGCTCTGACACTCTGAGATTGAGTTTATGAACGGTCAGAGAGCGCTCTGACACTCTGAGATTGAGTTTATGAACGGTCAGAGAGCGCTCTGACACTCTGAGATTGAGTTTATGAACGGTCAGAGAGCGCTCTGACACTCTGAGATTGAGTTTATGAACGGTCAGAGAGCGCTCTGAACGGTCACTCTGAGATTGAGTTTATGAACGGTCAGAGAGCGCTCTGACAGAGAGCGCTCTGACACTGAGATTGAGTTTATGAACGGTCAGAGAGCGCTCTGACACTCTGAGATTGAGTTTATGAACGGTCAGAGAGCGCTCTGACACTCTGAGATTGAGTTTATGAACGGTCAGAGAGCGCTCTGACACTCTGAGATTGAGTTTATGAACGGTCAGAGAGAGCTCTGACACTCTGAGATTGAGTTTATGAACGGTCAGAGAGCGCTCTGACACTCTGAGATTGAGTTTATGAACGGTCAGAGAGCGCTCTGACACTCTGAGATTGAGTTTATGAACGGTCAGAGAGCGCTCTGACACTCTGAGATTGAGTTTATGAACGGTCAGAGAGCGCTCTGACACTCTGAGATTGAGTTTATGAACGGTCAGAGAGCGCTCTGACACTCTGAGATTGAGTTTATGAACGGTCAGAGAGCGCTCTGACACTCTGAGATTGAGTTTATGAACGGTCAGAGAGCGCTCTGACACTCTGAGATTGAGTTTATGAACGGTCAGAGAGCGCTCTGACACTCTGAGATTGAGTTTATGAACGGTCAGAGAGCGCTCTGACACTCTGAGATTGAGTTTATGAACGGTCAGAGAGCGCTCTGACACTCTGAGATTGAGTTTATGAACGGTCAGAGAGCGCTCTGACACTCTGAGATTGAGTTTATGAACGGTCAGAGAGCGCTCTGACACTCTGAGATTGAGTTTATGAACGGTCAGAGAGCGCTCTGACACTCTGAGATTGAGTTTATGAACGGTCAGAGAGCGCTCCGACACTCTGAGATTGAGTTTATGAACGGTCAGAGAGCGCTCTGACACTCTGAGATTGAGTTTATGAACGGTCAGAGAGCGCTCTGACACTCTGAGATTGAGTTTATGAACGGTCAGAGAGCTCGCTCTGACAGCGCTCTGACACTGAGATTGAGTTTATGAACGGTCAGAGAGCGCTCTGACACTCTGAGATTGAGTTTATGAACGGTCAGAGAGCGCTCTGACACTCTGAGATTGAGTTTATGAACGGTCAGAGAGCGCTCTGACACTCTGAGATTGAGTTTATGAACGGTCAGAGAGCGCTCTGACACTCTGAGATTGAGTTTATGAACGGTCAGAGAGCGGTCAGAGACACTCTGAGATTGAGTTTATGAACGGTCAGAGAGCGCTCTGACACTCTGAGATTGAGTTTATGAACGGTCAGAGAGCGCTCTGACACTCTGAGATTGAGTTTATGAACGGTCAGAGAGCGCTCTGACACTCTGAGATTGAGTTTATGAACGGTCAGAGAGCGCTCTGACACTCTGAGATTGAGTTTATGAACGACACTCTGAGATTGAGTTTATGAACGGTCAGAGAGCGCTCTGACACTCTGAGATTGAGTTTATGAACGGTCAGAGAGCGCTCTGACACTCTGAGATTGAGTTTATGAACGGTCAGAGAGCGCTCTGACACTCTGAGATTGAGTTTATGAACGGTCAGAGAGCGCTCTGACACTCTGAGATTGAGTTTATGAACGGTCAGAGAGCGCTCTGACACTCTGAGATTGAGTTTATGAACGGTCAGAGAGCGCTCTGACACTCTGAGATTGAGTTTATGAACGGTCAGAGAGCGCTCTGACACTCTGAGATTGAGTTTATGAACGGTCAGAGAGCGCTCTGACACTCTGAGATTGAGTTTATGAACGGTCAGAGAGCGCTCTGACACTCTGAGATTGAGTTTATGAACGGTCAGAGAGCGCTCTGACACTCTGAGATTGAGTTTATGAACGGTCAGAGAGCGCTCTGACACTCTGAGATTGAGTTTATGAACGGTCAGAGAGCGCTCTGACACTCTGAGATTGAGTTTATGAACGGTCAGAGAGCGCTCTGACACTCTGAGATTGAGTTTATGAACGGTCAGAGAGCGCTCTGACACTGAGATTGAGTTTATGAACGGTCAGAGAGCGCTTGAGTTTGAGATGAGTTTATGAACGGTCAGAGAGCGCTCTGACACTCTGAGATTGAGTTTATGAACGGTCAGAGAGCGCTCTGACACTCTGAGATTGAGTTTATGAACGGTCAGAGAGCGCTCTGACACTCTGAGATTGAGTTTATGAACGGTCAGAGAGCGCTCTGACACTCTGAGATTGAGTTTATGAACGGTCAGAGAGCGCTCTGACACTCTGAGATTGAGTTTATGAACGGTCAGAGAGCGCTCTGACACTCTGAGATTGAGTTTATGAACGGTCAGAGAGCGCTCTGACACTCTGAGATTGAGTTTATGAACGGTCAGAGAGCGCTCTGACACTCTGAGATTGAGTTTATGAACGGTCAGAGAGCGCTCTGACACTCTGAGATTGAGTTTTTATGAGACGGACACATTGAGTTTATGAACGGTCAGAGAGCGCTCACTCTGAGATTGAGTTTATGAACGGTCAGAGAGCGCTCTGACACTCTGAGATTGAGTTTATGAACGGTCAGAGAGCGCTCTGACACTCTGAGATTGAGTTTATGAACGGTCAGAGAGCGCTCTGACACTCTGAGATTGAGTTTATGAACGGTCAGAGAGCGCTCTGACACTCTGAGATTGAGTTTATGAACGGTCAGAGAGCGCTCTGACACTCTGAGATTGAGTTTATGAACGGTCAGAGAGCGCTCTGACACTCTGAGATTGAGTTTATGAACGGTCAGAGAGCGCTCTGACACTCTGAGATTGAGTTTATGAACGGTCAGAGAGCGCTCTGACACTCTGAGATTGAGTTTATGAACGGTCAGAGAGCGCTCTGACACTCTGAGATTGAGTTTATGAACGGTCAGAGAGCGCTCTGACACTCTGAGATTGAGTTTATGAACGGTCAGAGAGCGCTCTGACACTCTGAGATTGAGTTTATGAACGGTCAGAGAGCGCTCTGACACTCTGAGATTGAGTTTATGAACGGTCAGAGAGCGCTCTGACACTCTGAGATTGAGTTTATGAACGGTCAGAGAGCGCTCTGACACTCTGAGATTGAGTTTATGAACGGTCAGAGAGCGCTCTGACACTCTGAGATTGAGTTTATGAACGGTCAGAGAGCGCTCTGACACTCTGAGATTGAGTTTATGAACGGTCAGAGAGCGCTCTGACACTCTGAGATTGAGTTTATGAACGGTCAGAGAGCGCTCTGACACTCTGAGATTGAGTTTATGAACGGTCAGAGAGCGCTCTGACACTCTGAGATTGAGTTTATGAACGGTCAGAGAGCGCTCTGACACTCTGAGATTGAGTTTATGAACGGTCAGAGAGCGCTCTGACACTCTGAGATTGAGTTTATGAACGGTCAGAGAGCGCTCTGACACTCTGAGATTGAGTTTATGAACGGTCAGAGAGCGCTCTGACACTCTGAGATTGAGTTTATGAACGGTCAGAGAGCGCTCTGACACTCTGAGATTGAGTTTATGAACGGTCAGAGTTTATGAACGGTCAGAGAGCGCTCTGACACTCTGAGATTGAGTTTATGAACGGTCAGAGAGCGCTCTGACACTCTGAGATTGAGTTTATGAACGGTCAGAGAGCGCTCTGACACTCTGAGATTGAGTTTATGAACGGTCAGAGAGCGCTCTGACACTCTGAGATTGAGTTTATGAACGGTCAGAGAGCGCTCTGACACTCTGAGATTGAGTTTATGAACGGTCAGAGAGCGCTCTGACACTCTGAGATTGAGTTTATGAACGGTCAGAGAGCGCTCTGACACTCTGAGATTGAGTTTATGAACGGTCAGAGAGCGCTCTGACACTCTGAGATTGAGTTTATGAACGGTCAGAGAGCGCTCTGACACTCTGAGATTGAGTTTATGAACGGTCAGAGAGCGCTCTGACACTCTGAGATTGAGTTTATGAACGGTCAGAGAGCGCTCTGACACTCTGAGATTGAGTTTATGAACGGTCAGAGAGCGCTCTGACACTCTGAGATTGAGTTTATGAACGGTCAGAGAGCGCTCTGACACTCTGAGATTGAGTTTATGAACGGTCAGAGAGCGCTCTGACACTCTGAGATTGAGTTTATGAACGGTCAGAGAGCGCTCTGACACTCTGAGATTGAGTTTATGAACGGTCAGAGAGCGCTCTGACACTCTGAGATTGAGTTTATGAACGGTCAGAGAGCGCTCTGACACTCTGAGATTGAGTTTATGAACGGTCAGAGAGCGCTCTGACACTCTGAGATTGAGTTTATGAACGGTCAGAGAGCGCTCTGACACTCTGAGATTGAGTTTATGAACGGTCAGAGAGCGCTCTGACACTCTGAGATTGAGTTTATGAACGGTCAGAGAGCGCTCTGACACTCTGAGATTGAGTTTATGAACGGTCAGAGAGCGCTCTGACACTCTGAGATTGAGTTTATGAACGGTCAGAGAGCGCTCTGACACTCTGAGATTGAGTTTATGAACGGTCAGAGAGCGCTCTGACACTCTGAGATTGAGTTTATGAACGGTCAGAGAGCGCTCTGACACTCTGAGATTGAGTTTATGAACGGTCAGAGAGCGCTCTGACACTCTGAGATTGAGTTTATGAACGGTCAGAGAGCGCTCTGACACTCTGAGATTGAGTTTATGAACGGTCAAAGAGCGCTCTGACACTCTGAGATTGAGTTTATGAACGGTCAGAGAGCGCTCTGACACTCTGAGATTGAGTTTATGAACGGTCAGAGAGCGCTCTGACACTCTGAGATTGAGTTTATGAACGGTCTGAGAGAGAGCGCTCTGACACTCTGAGATTGAGTTTATGAACGGTCAGAGAGCGCTCTGACACTCTGAGATTGAGTTTATGAACGGTCAGAGAGCGCTCTGACACTCTGAGATTGAGTTTATGAACGGTCAGAGAGCGCTCTGACACTCTGAGATTGAGTTTATGAACGGTCAGAGAGCGCTCTGACACTCTGAGATTGAGTTTATGAACGGTCAGAGAGCGCTCTGACACTCTGAGATTGAGTTTATGAACGGTCAGAGAGCGCTCTGACACTCTGAGATTGAGTTTATGAACGGTCAGAGAGCGCTCTGACACTCTGAGATTGAGTTTATGAACGGTCAGAGAGCGCTCTGACACTCTGAGATTGAGTTTATGAACGGTCAGAGAGCGCTCTGACACTCTGAGATTGAGTTTATGAACGGTCAGAGAGCGCTCTGACACTCTGAGATTGAGTTTATGAACGGTCAGAGAGCGCTCTGACACTCTGAGATTGAGTTTATGAACGGTCAGAGAGCGCTCTGACACTCTGAGATTGAGTTTATGAACGGTCAGAGAGCGCTCTGACACTCTGAGATTGAGTTTATGAACGGTCAGAGAGCGCTCTGACACTCTGAGATTGAGTTTATGAACGGTCAGAGAGCGCTCTGACACTCTGAGATTGAGTTTATGAACGGTCAGAGAGCGCTCTGACACTCTGAGATTGAGTTTATGAACGGTCAGAGAGCGCTCTGACACTCTGAGATTGAGTTTATGAACGGTCAGAGAGCGCTCTGAGATTGAGTTTATGACACTCTGAGATTGAGTTTATGAACGGTCAGAGAGCGCTCTGACACTCTGAGATTGAGTTTATGAACGGTCAGAGAGCGCTCTGACACTCTGAGATTGAGTTTATGAACGGTCAGAGAGCGCTCTGACACTCTGAGATTGAGTTTATGAACGGTCAGAGAGCGCTCTGACACTCTGAGATTGAGTTTATGAACGGTCAGAGAGCGCTCTGACACTCTGAGATTGAGTTTATGAACGGTCAGAGAGCGCTCTGACACTCTGAGATTGAGTTTATGAACGGTCAGAGAGCGCTCTGACACTCTGAGATTGAGTTTATGAACGGTCAGAGAGCGCTCTGACACTCTGAGATTGAGTTTATGAACGGTCAGAGAGCGCTCTGACACTCTGAGATTGAGTTTATGAACGGTCAGAGAGCGCTCTGACACTCTGAGATTGAGTTTATGAACGGTCAGAGAGCGCTCTGACACTCTGAGATTGAGTTTATGAACGGTCAGAGAGCGCTCTGACACTCTGAGATTGAGTTTATGAACGGTCAGAGAGCGCTCTGACACTCTGAGATTGAGTTTATGAACGGTCAGAGAGCGCTCTGACACTCTGAGATTGAGTTTATGAACGGTCAGAGAGCGCTCTGACACTCTGAGATTGAGTTTATGAACGGTCAGAGAGCGCTCTGACACTCTGAGATTGAGTTTATGAACGGTCAGAGAGCGCTCTGACACTCTGAGATTGAGTTTATGAACGGTCAGAGAGCGCTCTGACACTCTGAGATTGAGTTTATGAACGGTCAGAGAGCGCTCTGACACTCTGAGATTGAGTTTATGAACGGTCAGAGAGCGCTCTGACACTCTGAGATTGAGTTTATGAACGGTCAGAGAGCGCTCTGACACTCTGAGATTGAGTTTATGAACGGTCAGAGAGCGCTCTGACACTCTGAGATTGAGTTTATGAACGGTCAGAGAGCGCTCTGACACTCTGAGATTGAGTTTATGAACGGTCAGAGAGCGCTCTGACACTCTGAGATTGAGTTTATGAACGGTCAGAGAGCGCTCTGACACTCTGAGATTGAGTTTATGAACGGTCAGAGAGCGCTCTGACACTCTGAGATTGAGTTTATGAACGGTCAGAGAGCGCTCTGACACTCTGAGATTGAGTTTATGAACGGTCAGAGAGCGCTCTGACACTCTGAGATTGAGTTTATGAACGGTCAGAGAGCGCTCTGACACTCTGAGATTGAGTTTATGAACGGTCAGAGAGCGCTCTGACACTCTGAGATTGAGTTTATGAACGGTCAGAGAGCGCTCTGACACTCTGAGATTGAGTTTATGAACGGTCAGAGAGCGCTCTGACACTCTGAGATTGAGTTTATGAACGGTCAGAGAGCGCTCTGACACTCTGAGATTGAGTTTATGAACGGTCAGAGAGCGCTCTGACACTCTGAGATTGAGTTTATGAACGGTCAGAGAGCGCTCTGACACTCACTCAGAGATTGAGTTTATGAACGGTCAGAGAGCGCTCTGACACTCTGAGATTGAGTTTGTGAACGGTCAGAGAGCGCTCTGACACTCTGAGATTGAGTTTATGAACGGTCAGAGAGCGCTCTGACACTCAGAGATTGAGTTTATGAACGGTCAGAGAGCGCTCTGACACTCTGAGATTGAGTTTATGAACGGTCAGAGAGCGCTCTGACACTCTGAGATTGAGTTTATGAACGGTCAGAGAGCGCTCTGACACTCTGAGATTGAGTTTATGAACGGTCAGAGAGCGCTCTGACACTCTGAGATTGAGTTTATGAACGGTCAGAGAGCGCTCTGACACTCTGAGATTGAGTTTATGAACGGTCAGAGAGCGCTCTGACACTCTGAGATTGAGTTTATGAACGGTCAGAGAGCGCTCTGACACTCTGAGATTGAGTTTATGAACGGTCAGAGAGCGCTCTGACACTCTGAGATTGAGTTTATGAACGGTCAGAGAGCGCTCTGACACTCTGAGATTGAGTTTATGAACGGTCAGAGAGCGCTCTGACACTCTGAGATTGAGTTTATGAACGGTCAGAGAGCGCTCTGACACTCTGAGATTGAGTTTATGAACGGTCAGAGAGCGCTCTGACACTCTGAGATTGAGTTTATGAACGGTCAGAGAGCGCTCTGACACTCTGAGATTGAGTTTATGAACGGTCAGAGAGCGCTCTGACACTCTGAGATTGAGTTTATGAACGGTCAGAGAGCGCTCTGACACTCTGAGATTGAGTTTATGAACGGTCAGAGAGCGCTCTGACACTCTGAGATTGAGTTTATGAACGGTCAGAGAGCGCTCTGACACTCTGAGATTGAGTTTATGAACGGTCAGAGAGCGCTCTGAGATTGAGTTTATGACACTCTGAGATTGAGTTTATGAACGGTCAGAGAGCGCTCTGACACTCTGAGATTGAGTTTATGAACGGTCAGAGAGCGCTCTGACACTCTGAGATTGAGTTTATGAACGGTCAGAGAGCGCTCTGACACTCTGAGATTGAGTTTATGAACGGTCAGAGAGCGCTCTGACACTCTGAGATTGAGTTTATGAACGGTCAGAGAGCGCTGAGATTGAGTTTATGACACTCTGAGATTGAGTTTATGAACGGTCAGAGAGCGCTCTGACACTCTGAGATTGAGTTTATGAACGGTCAGAGAGCGCTCTGACACTCTGAGATTGAGTTTATGAACGGTCAGAGAGCGCTCTGACACTCTGAGATTGAGTTTATGAACGGTCAGAGAGCGCTCTGACAAGCTCAGAGGTGTGGATGAGGGCCCCCCGCAGAGACACTCAGGACTCTCCCCGTCCAGAGCGGGAATTGGAATTGCCTCTCGGTCTACCGTGGCGGCCCTTCGAATCATAGAGAGGCAGGAGCCGGTCTCCACCCCCGATGAAAAAAGAGAATAGGGGCAAGAGCCGCCCATCCCCCCCCCGAGCGCACAGACGAGGGTAGGAAAGGCCGCTCTCGCCGTGTCTCCCCCGAGAGAGCCAGAGGGTTAAGGACATCTCGTCCCTGCTCTGAGCCAGAAGGGAGGAGCCGCCGTCCCAGAGGTAAGAAGGGTCCTCTTTCCCCCCCCTTTCCCCGATCAGGGAGAGGTAGGAGCTGTCGCCGTCCCGAGAGCCATCGAGTGAGGTGGTCCTCCGCCGCCGTCCCGAATAGTGCCCAGAAGATGGTGAGGGACCCGCGTGCCCGAGAAAGGCCCGAGAGGGGAGGATAGCCCTGGTGCCGTCTGGCAGAGACCACCCATGAGAGGTCTTGCAAGAGGGACCATGCCGGAAGTCGGCCTACCCTGAGTTTTCAGAGTAAGTGGTCAAGGGCCCCTGGTCCCCAGAGATGGCCGACAAGGGGGAGCCCCACAGTCCCGTCCCGTCCCTGGAGGGTCCAGCGCCACTAAAGGGTCTGACACGTGGAAGCCCTACTGTTCGCCGTTGCCAAGAGTGAGGAGCCCGGTCGGGGTGAGTCACCCTATCCGCCCGATTTGGGAGGAGACCGCGACGTAGACCTGTCCTCTTAGGATTCCCAGAGGTACTCGTCTGCCATGAAGGACCCCTAGGCCACCTGAAGGGAGAGAAGGGCTCTACCCCCGAGGGCCGTATCCCGGGAGAGGTGCCTTTGTTGTTGGCTGGTGGTTACCCCTGGAGAACAGCCCCACCCCCTGGAGGGTCCCCTGCCATAGATTCTAGGGAATATATACCACACAGATCCTAATGAGGCCCCATACGCACACTGTTCCCCCAGGGGCGGCTGATGATAAAACACTGCAATAATGGCGCTGCTATCCCTAAATATATGCCTATCCAAAACCACCCCCCTTTTCCATCATTCCCATAATGCCTGTGGAGAAACCGGGGCCCCTGTCAACCAGAAAAGAGACATTCATCCAATCAACCCCCCGTTTCCACCTGGCCGCCCGTGTTACCAATCGCGGGCAAGGGTGTCAGCCGGGGGGGGCCAAGTCCTAAAGCCCTGTAGAGGTACCCGAGTTCTGGCACATAATCGTTGTAATGGACCAGGGAAGTGGGTTAGTTATTTTTACCTTTGCAAGGGATGGGTTGTTTAAGTCTGAATAACCTTGCCCACACTGTCCAGGAGTGCTGCCTGCCCGCTGTACATTGTATCTGTAGTGGATGATCCAGGTGTAATTAGCATCAATCACACATACTACAGCTTGAACCATTTGACGAGGCCATCGAAGCATTCCCTATAGAAAGAGGAGGTTGCTGTAAAGGAAGCATTGACCGGATGGTTTTCATGTCTTCTAATCCCACTCAAGGGACATAATTGGACTCTTGGGGTGTGGGGTGGTGAATCTTCACTTTCCCATTCTGGGTCCCATTTTTGAAGGGGCATCGCCCATTCCTGGGTCAAAATATATCATTTTTTTGCCTGTGTACTTTGTATGTGGGGGGAGGGGTGTATATAGATTGGCAGGGATGGGGTTAAATTCCCCTACCTGCCTGGGTTTATTATGTTCAGGTGGCTGGGGTTGATTAGTTGATTAGGTTAATTAACGATCAATCAGCACCCAGCCACCTGACATAAAAGGAGGCCTCAGCTTCCCATAGAGAGAGGAGGGAGCTGAGGAAGCAAGCGGATGGTTGTGCTTGCTATATTTTTTGGTTTGCTGTTTTTGGTTTTGTGTTTTTGTGAATCTTCTGGTCCAGTGAAGGCATCGCCCATCCTGGAAACCTTTATTTTGTAAGTTTTGCTTCATTATATGTCGTTTGAATGTCTATGTTTTGGCCCTTGTGCCCTTTTATTTTGTGTTTATTTATAATTAAAGTATTATTTTTGAACTGCAGTCTGTCTCGGCCTCTGTCCACTCGCCAGCCTGTCACAGTCCTAAAAGATTTTTTTTTCCTAAGAACGTCCCAGAATACGGCTCCTTGTGTCCAGAGTTTGTGTGTGTGTGTGTCAGTGTATGTTTGTGTGTGTGTTTGTAGTAAATCCTCGATCTTGCAACATATATTAATTAAATAGTTTAATAAAAGAACTAATCAACCTGTATAAATCTCTATACTATCAGCTGTGTAATTGTTCATCAAGGCTTCACGCAGTGAGCAATGGAATTCCCTGTGTATCCTGGAATTCCTTTGCTAGTGTATCATGGTGTAAGCCCTGGAGTGTGGGCTCAGTCTTCTCTGCTTGTTCTCAGTGCGTGAGTTCAGCTGCATTTCCAGTGTCCTGAGCTGGGCTTTGAACCCACTGGGGACGCAGCTGAGAACAAGCCAGACCTACGACTCAGGGGGTTTGTTTTAGATCCAATAACAAGATGAGAAACCTTACACGCAGAACTCTGTTTTATTGATTTTTTTTTTCTGTGACTGTATTAAGACTTAGAATCTCTTTGCATTCATTATGTTGCAATCTAGACATTTTCAGTGTATGTGCTTTTTAACACAGCTAAGTCTATTAGAAATAGACTACAGCTATGGTCAAACGTTCTACATCCCCTATAGAATTAATTCATTTTGCTTCATAAAGTTGAATGAAACTGTTGAATAATGTTACGTTAACATTGAACTCCACTCATGACACTCATTGAAATCTAACATGAAATACTGTACTAATAATATGGCTTCTGGTAGACTTGCAATATAATTGTGTAGTTTATCTGATTACATAAGTAAAATATCTAAATTATGTTCATATAGTTTTGTTTTTTAAATTGTGTCTAAGTGATGCTAAGCTTTTGGGCAGTGCTGTACATATAAATCAGCCCTGCCATTAAAACAGAATGTTTAAAGCTTTCTATATTGTGTTTCAGTTGAATCTTGTAAGAAAGTGTGAAGTGTAGATCATGCTCTTCGAAGAGAACACCTTTACACATTCCACTATTCAGAAGCCACTAATTAACTCTGCATTGATTTTCCACTGGCTGTTGGGAAGTGTTTTTTTCTCTGTTGCTTTACTGCTCGGCTCCACTGTTTGTGCTACATGTCTAGGAGAAGAGAAGTCTGTTAATCCAAACAGCATGCAGATTTATTTAGATTGGATCAGGAGCAATGGATCCTCAGAGAGGTTTGGACTGTACAGGTATGTCATGCATGCGGAAATGGCAAAAACAACACACAAAACCCAGCGTTATTTAGAAACATTGAGGTCACAGAAAATGACAGGCAAATTTTTAGAAAAAAATACCATCGTGTTTTATGTGGACAGCCTTTGGAAACACATTTAGAAGCACACTTTAGTGTTTGATAACTATAATATGGATGCTTTATTTTTAATGGATTGAGGGTGAAATGATGCAAACAGTAACTTGTAACAAGAGTAATCATTGTTAAATTTAGTTTGCAGTTGTATTGGAACCCAAGG
>NW_024474357.1:0-1167 GCF_017654505.1 Polyodon spathula
TCTGAAGCTGAAATGTATAGAAGGGGTTCAGACTGATACAAATTAACAAAGAAATGTCACTTACACTAACAAGGACCATACTGGAAATTAAAACACAATGACCCCACAGAAATCCAATAACGGTGTTTAACAGAGAGCGATTGAATCCAAGTCAGCGATGTCCACCCTGGCCTGCGAGGGCGCTGTCTGATAAGAACAGAGCGCCCCAGTCTGGATGGGTTGGCAGTTCATTCCAGGGGCAGTCAGAAGCCATCCAGGAAGGGGGTAGATCCACTATACCAGAAGTCATTGCCTTAATGTGTCAGCCACGGTTTGAAGGATACGTGATTGGCTGCGCCACTGAAAGAGGGCGTGACCGAGGGTATTTAGGGGAAGTGGTCGTGTGCCTTCATTGTGATTACTGAAAGGATTCGCTGAGAAAACTGAAGTACTTCATTATCGTGAGTGTTTCGTGTTTTGTTTGTTTCACTGTGCTAACTGTTTTGTCTTTTGCCACTGTTACACAGCGAACACGAATTGGGAGCTGTCAGTACCAGCCAGCACCAAAACCTGGACTACATGCACCCCTGTTTCACAAGCTGTTGTATTTCACCCCACCTGCACTCAAGCACTCACTGTGTGCTGTGCATCTCATATTGAATGTGTGTTTGTGTCCTGTGCATCTCATATTGAATGTATGTTTGTCACTGTCTCCTGGGCATCTCATATTGAATGTGTGTTTGTCACTGTGTCCTGTGCATCCCATAATGTGGAAGGCAGACACATGTTGTCTTTGGACATAGCTGGGATCAAAAAAAGGATGGGAATTAATTCAGTTAGACATTTAAGCAGCAAGGGTATTCTCAAACAGCTGCGTTAATATTGTAACACGGGCATAACGCAGTTCATGGAAAGAGGTTTTATACAGAACTGTAAACCCACAAGAGATCTATAACATGACACAGCAACACACAATAATAAAACAAAGCCGCCAGCATTATCATTAAGGTGAACTGCACCACTACTAACCATAAAATCACCCATCAGCCACTACTTTCTGCCATCTTGTAATCCACAGTAACAGCTGACCTACTCCCTTGCAGTGTTTATAGTTAAGAATAAACACGCTCATTAACATTTAGTGAAATGCGGGTTTCCCGTGTGTTTCGTCATTCACACGAGTAAATT
>NW_024474358.1:0-9563 GCF_017654505.1 Polyodon spathula
AGATTTACACGAGTAATTCTCCCAAACGCGCATACGGGTCGCCGCATCCCCTGTAAATTGCCTCGCATGGAAGCCCATGAGTGTCAATGCTGTTCATTTAGTCATCGTGTTTATATGTCTTGTTGTTTTGTTGTCACTGTATTTACCCGGCGAAGGAAGCGTTTGTCCCGGATAACCACTCCTGTGATGAGCGGCGCTGCCATGACAACCAATCAAATCACCCGCACGGCTCCTATGCTTTAGAGCACGTCAGGAACTTTTTATTGTTTCCACAAAAGAACATCAATAAGATTGAGCTGAGCTGCCAGTGTGTAATAAACAAACCCTCAAATATCAGAGAATAGATACAGAGACAAGCCGTGGCACCAGCAAGAGGGGACAATGAAAGCGCCAGTTAAACTTTAAATACGTAAATAGCGACATGAAACAAATATACATGTGTGTATATTTTAATCAAACATCTATACATCCATAATTCTGGGTATTTATCTACATAATCTCACAGCTAATTCTTTACAAATGAATCATTTCTCTATTTCTGTGTTATAGCTTAATATATTAATGGGTTTTAGAAATCATCTAGTCTGCCCCTCATACAGTTAAAATATAATTTAGATTTATATGGCAGTTAGTATATAAATCCATTTCTAAAACGGGTCGCATTTTGTAATTTAAACAGGTATGAGCTACCAAAACGTATTTTTGTTTCATATGGTTATTAATGTATTTATTTGATTAAACTTTAATCGAGGCTTTCATTTCATCTTCTTGAAGTCACCACAGCGCCTCGCGCCGCTCGGAACTTTCGCATTTTTAAATCCTAACGGTCTCTGCTCAGCGGAGTGGAACGTTCAGGAGCCGGTTGCCTAGCAGCGTCTCCCCCTCTTCTCTGCCCCGCCCTCTCTCCCTCTCTCGCTGCACAGGCTGGGAGTTCAGGTTTAGCTTCGTTATATTATAGAGCGCAATTCTTTACTTTTACAAACGAGCTGATTAGAGGCTTCGTGTTTTCAAGATGGTTCAGGTGCAGCCGGGCAGACTGACTGGAGCATCATTACAGGATACCGCACTGCGCTCGGCTTTGTGTGGCGGCTGATACACATACGCACAATGTTTGTCGAAGCTCCCAAAAACCAAACCCCAACAAACAAACACAACGTGCTTTTTAATGCTAAATATGGATCTGGTATTCTAAGTATTATCTACAGTTAATAATGCAGCTATATTCATATTCAGAATGTAATACAGTATTAAGACAGGGTCCAGTATTAGAAATCAATGTTCATTGACCATTCCCATACATTCTCTATATGTTTCCACATTGTGGTTGCAATCCACAGGCACAAGGGGCTCAGTGATGTTAACAACTAGAGCCCACAATTAACCAATATATTTAATGTAAAGAAATAGTTCATGTCTTTCTTTCTCACAGCTGCTTCTGTGTGTATACATCAGTGCTATTTATTGTGTGTAGAAGTATATGAGGTTAATTATGTTTTTTGAAGTATATGAGGTTAATTATGTGTTTTGAAGTATATGAGGTTAATTATGTGTTTTGAAGTATATGAGGTTAATTATGTGTTTTGAAGTATATGAGGTTAATTATGTGTTTTGAAGTATATGAGGTTAATTATGTTTTTTGAAGTATATGAGGTTAATTATGTGTTTTGAAGTATATGAGGTTAATTATGTTTTTTGAAGTATATGAGGTTAATTATGTGTTTTGAAGTATATGAGGTTAATTATGTGTTTTGAAGTATATGAGGTTAATTATGTGTTTTGAAGTATATGAGGTTAATTATGTTTTTTGAAGTATATGAGGTTAATTATGTGTTTTGAAGTATATGAGGTTAATTATGTGTTTTGAAGTATATGAGGTTAATTATGTGTTTTGAAGTATATGAGGTTAATTATGGGTTTTGACGTATATCTACAGTTACTCTTTTATACTGCACGAGGCCTCGTGTAGTGTTCTGATACCGTGTGAGAGCTATTGTGGTGCTGTAAGGAGACTCTGCGGGCTCGCGCCGTCGTCCTCTACAACAATTTAATTGGTCACAACGACCAAAAACAAAAAGAACAGCTCGGGCCTAGTGCCCCTCTCAAGCCTCTGGCTCACCTAGCGTGGCTGCGCTTGCCCTCGGCGACCATGCTGACTGAATCGGCTGCATACCCTGGCATCGACCGCGGTTTTTCCTGATTGACTCGGCACTGGTGTAACCATCTTCGGCGCCACCTACAGCCCGACTACGCATCGACACCGACCACTAGGCACCGACAGCGCTCTCCTCGGCACAGATTGATTCAGCACCGGTGAACCTCTTTGGAGCCGTCTACAGCGCGGCACCGACCGCGATACCCATCAGCACCGACCACTAGATCTCAGCAGCCCCGCCTACAACGCCATGTCAGTGCAGTCAACTGGGTCCTCTGCTGGTTTCCACTAGTGCGACCAGTGCACGGCGAAGCTGCCCAGACAGGATGAGCACTTGTGCACCAGATGCTTAGGGCCAGACCATGCGGCCAAAGCACTGGCGGGTGAGCTGGACTGCTCTGTGCAGGAAGTTCTCTAGAAGAACAAAGTGTCGGAGAGCAGCCCTATTCCCAGCAGAGTCTCTTTCCCCGAGCCATGGGAGAATGAGGTCCGTGGTCCAAGGGCCCCCGCAGAGGTCCTCAAGGACCTCACCTCTGCCACAGTGACGAGGGAGCTCCCCCGCACACCTGGGTCACCCTCCCCTTCTCCATCACAGGTGCAGAGGCTTAGGCGCCTCTAGGGGAAGCGAGATGGTCAGGCGAGGCGGTACCTCTCGAGGGGGAGCTCACCAGGGGGCAGGCGGTCATCACGCAGGTACCACTCTCCTTCCCTGCGCAGGCGCTCGCCATCGGAGTCGCCTCAGAGACGCCCAAGCTCGGCTGAGTGGCGTTTTCAGGAGCTAGAAGAGACTGTGAGAGCTCAGCAGGCAATGCTGGAGACCCTGCTTAAATTTCAGGGCAGATTGTCCCCTATACCCGGGCAGCCCCAGCTTCCCCAGTCTGGCTCCCCATCCCCAGCGCCTAGTCCAGCCACCTCCATCAGCTCCTTCCCGCCCTGGCCGCATGTTTCACAGAGGATGGCGTGCCGGGCACTCATGCAGCGTGCAGCTGCAGCCATGGACGTCCCCTGGCCAGCAGAACAGGAGGGAAAGAGGAACCGCTTCCTCCAGCAGAGAGGACAACCACAGCATGCCCTCCCCCTATGCCAGGACTTCCTGCATTTGGTGCGTTCCTCCTGGGGCAACACAGCGTCTGCACCCTCAGCTTCCAGAACAGCAGAGTCTCTGCTTCATACTGCAGGAGCCCAAGAAGCGGGCCTAGGCACAATCCCCACTATCGGGGACACGGTCACGGTATTGGTGCAAGGTTCCACCTTCATCAAGGGGGATAAGGACCCAACCTGCCAGTCCAAGCCTTGTTGAAGAAGGCATTCGCATCCGCAGCGCTGTCAGTCAGAGCAGCAAGTGCCATGGCTATACACAACACACACGCGGTTGAGAAACAAAAAAACATACTGGCCTAATACTTTAGTATGAGCTTGCCGTTGCTTGAAAGATGGTGCTTTTGATTCCATAGCTGTCGGCACATTTTTCTCTTTTCAGAGTTCAGAGTATTAAGTTATCGTGTGTGTCCGAAACTAGGTATCGAACGTAGCCGTGTAAAAGATGAAAAGTCTCAAGTCGCTATTCATAGCCACTCGTCAGACACGATTCAAAATACCTCGTTACGTACACACACAGAGACACTCGTATGACACGAGCACAACGTTTTGTTATCTCTTGAATATTGTGTGCAGTTCTGGTCACCTTCGCTATAAAAAGGATATTGCTGCTCTAGAAAGAGTGCAAAGAAGAGCGACCAGAATTATTCCAGGCTTTAAAAGGCATGTCATATGCAGACAGGCTAAAATAATTGAATCTGTTCAGTCTTGAACAAAGAAGACTACGTGGCGACCTAATTCAAGCATTCAAAATTCTAAAAGGTATTGACAGTGTCGACCCAAGGGACTTTTTCAGCCTGAAAAAAGAAACAAGGACCAGGGGTCACAAATGGAGATTAGACAAAGGGGCATTCAGAACAGAAAATAGGAAGCACTTTTTTACACAGAGAATCGTGAGGGTCTGGAATCAACTCCCCAGTAATGTT
Organism: Polyodon spathula; assembly: GCF_017654505.1. Taxonomy (NCBI): domain Eukaryota; kingdom Metazoa; phylum Chordata; class Actinopteri; order Acipenseriformes; family Polyodontidae; genus Polyodon; species Polyodon spathula. The sequence continues at coordinate 4,177 of NW_024474358.1, forward strand.
ATTGAAGCTGACAACCCTGGGATCCTTCAAGAAGCTGCTTGATGAGATTTTGGGATCAATAAGCTACTAACAACCAAATGAGCAAGATGGGGTCGAATGGCCTCCTCTCGTTTGTAAACTTTATTATGTTCTTATTGCACTTGCTCTTATTAAGACTGAAGACAGTTACTGTATTTTAGATTTGCTCTAAACTGTACTGTGATTCTTGAAATGCCCATTTTGATAAGGGGCCTGGTATCTGCTAATAAATCATTATTGTTTGGGACAGTTTTTCATTCTGTTTCCACACATACAGAAGCCTTTCACATCACAAACCCAGACAGTTCACAATTACGTTCCTAGCTGCAGAATATAAGCTTGTATTGTATTTTATTATCACCTTGTTTTACAGCAGCTGTTTAATAATAACCAGGCAACAGCCAGTATCCTCAACCTTCAATCTGAAACAACTGCATGAGAGCTGCTGTCCGCCCTGCACCCTCCACATTGTAATCATCACGCGCCCACTGCATGAGAGCTGCTTCCCGCCCTGCACCCTCCGCATTGTAACCGTCACGCACCCACTGCATGAGAGCTGCTGCCCGCCCTGCACCCTCCGCATTGTAACCGTCACGCGCCCACTGCATGAGAGCTGCTTCCCGCCCTGCACCCTCCGCATTGTAACCGTCACGCGCCCACTGCATGAGAGCTGCTGCCCTCCGTGCACCCTCCGCATTGTAACCGTCACGCGCCCACTGCATGAGAGCTGCTGCCCTCCGTGCACCCTCCGCATTGTAACCGTCACGCGCCCACTGCATGAGAGCTGCTGCCCGCCCTGCACCCTCCGCATTGTAACCGTCACGCGCCCACTGCATGAGAGCTGCTGCCCGCCCTGCACCCTCCGCATTGTAACCGTCACGCGCCCACTGCATGAGAGCTGCTGCCCGCACTGCACCCTTCCCATTGTAACCGTCACGCGCCCACTGCATGAGAGCTGCTGCCCTCCGTGCACCCTCCGCATTGTAACCGTCACGCGCCCACTGCATGAGAGCTGCTGCCCGCCCTGCACCCTCCGCATTGTAACCGTCACGCGCCCACTGCATGAGAGCTGCTGCCCGCACTGCACCCTCCGCATTGTAACCGTCACCCGCCCACTGCATGAGAGCTGCTGCCCGCACTGCACCCTTCCCATTGTAACCGTCACGCGCCCATGTTGGGTAATCACTGTGGTTAGTAAACAGAACAGAGCGCGGTGGCAGCAGGGATACATACTGCAGAGAAACCACAGTGCAGGACCAGCTGGACCGGCTGGAGTTTCATTGCTGTTTGCTGTGAGATTGGATAGCAGGAAGTAATTGCTATTTCTTCATTTATTTCTCTACACCAGGGGTGGCCAACCAGTAACAAACCAAGCACCAAAAATTACCCATGAGTTCTGCAAAGAGCCAAGTGTACATATAATATTATGGCATACAACTTTAATAGTGTGTATTTTATAATATCATATTATATAACTTTAATGGCTGTCATAGTTCAAAGTTTACAATAATATAACTGTTTATTCAAAAGACATGGCTAAGTGCGACAAAACAAATATGGTTGTTTTTTTACCTTGTATGATGCACCTTTTTTTTTATCTCAGTGGGACTTCTGACAATGTTTGCTGTCAACAATCTTCTTCAGATCTGGCCTGTACTCTGTGAGGCCAGTCGAAGTAATTCCTTCATGTGTGTGTCAGTTAGAACAGATCGATGCCTTGACTTCACATGTTTCAATGTTGAAAAAACCGACTCACAAACATACGTTGGTCCGAACACGGACAGCAGTCTGAGCACAGCACGTTTGACGTTGGGGGTATTTGTTCATCGGTACACTTTCCCAGAACTCAAGGGTGCCTTCTTTTAGAACTCAAGGGTGCCCTCTTTTAGAACTCAAGGGTGCCCTCTTTTAGAACTCAAGGGTGCCCGCTTTTACAATTGACTTCAATCTGCCATCCTCAGAGAGTTCAATTACCTTCAACGACCAACGAGAGTTCAATGACCAACGGGGCCTTCACACACCCAGACTCAGCAGTGAAACGGTCAATGAGGAATATAATCTGGGCCCTTTTCAGCTGTAGATCAAGTACTGATGCATATGGCGCTGTGTTCTTTTTCAAGTACTGATGCATATGGCATTGTGTTCTTTTTCAAGTACTGATGCATATGGCGTTGTGTTCTTTTTCAAGTACTGATGCATATGGCGCTGTGTTCTTTTTCAAGTACTGATGCATATGGCGTTGTGTTCTTTTTCAAGGCTACGGTTGCTTGTTCACTTGTTTGCAACACTGAAGTTGAGTCCTGAAGAGCTTTAGTTTGTTCATGAACACGAACACACTTTGCACAAGGTCAGGCAGCTATTTTAACTTCCCCTGTAAATCCAGGTTAAGTCTGTCCAAATGATGCAACATGTCCACGAGAAATGCCAAATCCAAAACCCGCTGGGGGTCTGATAGCTCGGGATAATCTTTGTGCTTCTCCTCCATGAACAGTTTAACAGCTCAAGAAAACGCAACATCACTTTACCTCTTGAGAGCCTTCTCACAGCACAGTGAAGCAGCAGGTCCACGGGGAGGTCGTCTTCAAGCTCATCAGTGCTTTAAATTGTCTGACTTCGAAGATGCTATACTTTACTGTCTAATAGGTCGATGAGCAGCGGCTAAATACTGCACCAGATTTAGTCACAAAAGCTTGTGTTCACCTATTGGTTACTTAATACGTCACCATCGCACGGACAAGAGATTCTCCAAATATAAACAAGAAGAGTAACACACAGATGAACAGACAGACAAGCACCCCCATATATCCCCAGAATAATACATTCTCAATAGCTTGTGCTAAATAATGTTAAGACCAAGTTTGATGAAAATTAGATCAGTGGTTCTCCAGACATGTGGAAAAATGTTTAAAGCATGACATATGTACGTAAAGATTGCATCTATATACCCTATGTTGGGGGCAACCAAGCATGTTATAATAAGAGGACCTTCTTATTGTTTCTGGGAGGTTTATTAGCTTTTACTGCATTGAAACTCATATTCATTTATGAGTTTATAATCATAATGTGGCTCTGCATATAGCTACAGTGACAATACTTGGAGTATGCAGGAATTGTGTGGTTTTAAAGTTTGGTTCTACATATCTTTCATCTCAGGCCAAGAGTACTTCAATCTGAATCTTGGAAGTAAGCTAAGTTCAACTTGGCCCAAGTACACTTAATGTAGGGTCTGTGGTCAGTTTTATAGTCAGACAAATATGTTTTTTGTACATACCGTCCGGTTCTCACAGATAAGTTCTGGCCCAAGAATCTCAAAAGATATTGAGGTCCATGCTCCCAAATGCACGTGGCTGCCCAGGCTTCAGCTGACTTTGCAAGATTCTCATCCCACACCTGTAAATTGCATTATATACATGATTTACAACAGCTTTATATCATGATCTGCTCATCTAGAATAGCAGTTACTGGTTGATTCATAGCACCAGTTCATTCTGGTAATGATCTGTACATGTCAGGTCAAATGCTTGGAACCATCTAAATTGTGTATATTGCGCAATCTATATATGCTTTAATAGGCTTTCAGTTTGTTCAGATTCCACACAATTAGCTAACTCTCCTAATATATATTATATATATATATATATATATATATTATATATATATATATTATATATATATAATATATAAGGAACCCCTTTAATTTAGGATGTATGTGTTTGAAACTGGCAGCTACTGTATTTTTGGCACATGACATAACTAACCAAAAGATAATAATCACATCAGAGCATATCTTTCTTCATTCACTTATCCCCCAGTGGTTATAGTGGCAAGTACCGAGCTGCTCTGGGTATAATTCAATTAATTTAGAGCACAGAAGAGTTGAAAGGACCCCAGAAAGTGCAAATCTTTGAGGAAAGTTTGGGTCTTTTTATTTTTAACATATGTCATTCAAATAATCCCTCAACTGTGTAACAGAGCGATTTGAGAATAAATAATGGATTGTATTGCTCTTTTTAACCTTGGCAAGTACTTTTCTTAATTTTATGAAATTGTGTCACCATTGTATATTTTACTGATGCCTATCCCTTACTGTTAAACCTTCCTAGTGGATGTTTTTTTTCACGGCTCATTTGCACATTTACTAGAAAATAAATGTCAGTCCCAGTTAATCACAGGATGTAACAAATTCCCTTGTGACTGCTTTCTATAGATCTTTTTGGCTAATGTCTAAATGGATAAGTCTTTTCTGGAACATCTTGGTTTTCTGAAATGCCTCAAGCTGCAGACCAGCTGTTGAAACCAGAAGCCCTTTTCTAGCCCATTTTTTGAAGTCTTCTCTAAAGTAAGTCCTCTTAAAACTTCTTAATGTACCTGCATTAATTATATTCTATTCATTAATTAATTCAAACGCATAGTTAAGAAATAATAGAAATTCAACTTTAAGTGCTTATCAAAGTAGTCCATACAATCATTTGCCGTTTTGAAAAAGGAAATGTCCAATTACCTTAACAAAATAAAAAACGTCATATCTGATTTAATGCCCCCTATCAACATTCCAAGGATACCACAATGGAAAATACCTTTTGAAGGTCATAACATAAAAAACTCACCATGTACTCCATGTTTGAAGCAGGTGGGAAGACTTTGCCTCGAACTTTATTGTGGTAATCGAGAATAGCAATCATATCGTCCTGGGAAATGTATCGCCTCCGTCTAGTTTTGTGGATATTCGCAGAGTCCAAATGATGTTTCAAAGCTGAGCCGATGTCAGTGGCATTCCTTGGTGCTGACAACGTGTCAGTGGAATTGGTCACTACCCATGCACTTGCTCCGCAGGCGATGCACATAACAAGAGCTTTAAATACAGATAGCCTCATGACTCCCCTCATCTTTTAGCCTCCTCGTAAAATTTCAGAAGCATGTATTGCAACCCAAGAGTCCTGAAAGTGAAAAAAACACAACATAACATGTTTTTACACATTATCAGCAAGTTATTATTATTATTATTATTATTATTATTATTATTATTATTATTATTATTATTATTATAACTTTGAAAGTCAAGCTTACCTTCTGTCTGTCCTGGCAGAATGTGTACAAAATCCTCCAGTTTTACCAGAGCCTGGATATAACTGTGGGATGCAGCCTGTAGAGAACCCTGCTATATATAGCCGATTTGAGAGTGCTGAAGTTGCTGCTGAGTTTATATGTATTGTAACTGGTACGGTGCAGGAAGCGCTGTTTCTTTGATGGTGCCCCTGCAAACCTCTATATCACCTGAAAAAAAAAGCATCTTTGGAAACGTCATGCTTTTGTCAACACTAGAGACCTGCCCGCCCTCCCAGAAAACACACACACACACACACACACAC
>NW_024474358.1:9573-13386 GCF_017654505.1 Polyodon spathula
CATGAAGCAGAGAAAACGTTCTATAAAAGCTGAGGCAAAATTCCAGTCAAGTAGCATTCAACTTGTTCATACAAGCTGTTTGTCCATTTGCTGATGATCTCTGAATGAGTCTGTGATTTTCTTGATTAATTCAAAGTTGTCTACATGTAGAAGCCCAGTACATGAACAATCCACTTACAGGAGTTCAAAACATCTGTGTCCTTAAACACAAAATACAACTGACTTTTCTGAAAGTCAGTTGTAACTGGTAAAAATTTGACTTACTCCACAATTAGATTTTTTAATAAAAATTTTAAAGGACTGGAGAGAATGTAAAGCCTGATGGTGAAAACTGTGTGACAGATTTGTGAAGATAAAGAAAACCCTGAAATAAAGAGTGGAGTCAGAAGCTTGCGACCACACTTTGCTGGGAGTTGCCAGTTGCTCTGTGCAGTGTGACTGCAGGTCTTTCTGCAGGTATCGCTGCATCGCTGTGTATTTTTGCATTGAAGTAATGGTCCCACTCTGTTTAACAGAGCGTCAAACCTTTCACCTGTCATTCTAAAAATGTCTTGCACGCATCTACCTAGTTAATGTATAAAATTCTCCCTTTCAGATAGGTACAAATTCATCGCATCTGATAAAATGTCAATTTGTCCAATTACGCCTATCCATTCTGTATTTAAAGTGCAACAGCTGGTCAGTTAAAAAGGCTGCAACACAATGAGTCCTTCGTACAGCAAACAGTGAAGCTGTACTGTTTTTATAGCTGCATGTGCCTGACATATCACATTTATCTGCAACAGAAGTATGAACCAACCCTAAGAAGAACGATATCTGCATTCACTGTCAGTCAGAAATATCTGACTGCGATGGCAGCTAACTAATTAAAATCTTGGCGGCAACTGACTCCAGTGAAATTTGACTGAGGACTCCGACTGACGGCGACAAATTGGGGGTCTAACACACACACACACACGCAAACAGTGAATATCCTTTGATGAGCTAAGTACACCATTCCAATTGCTGGAATACGGTACAGTTTCTGAACAGAAAAGCATTTATAGTCTTTACCATATTACTGCATAATGAATGTGATAATAGCATATCAAGGAAAAGCCTAGCCAAAAATGTAGGTAGTAATAAATATTCACTGTTTGCAGCTTGGTACAATCTATTGCAACTATCTCAGAGAAATCTATTAATTGTTAAACATCAATCATCGATATGCAGACAAAAAAAATATATATTATGAAGGAAAAGTTTAAATGCAACACCACACTGAGCATGGCTTGCTTTCGTAGAACTTTATTATGTTCCATTATGTTCCCTTATAATAAAGAACACAATAAAAACCAGTGAAGCACACATTAATATGGAAAAAGTAGTATCATGAAAAGTTTTTGAATAACTGGATTATAATACTTTCAAATTAACTATAAGGAAATAAAAAGGAGCTTACCAACTGCAACCAAGCATTTGTCATCAGCACTTGATTCTTTTCATCCTTAAAAAAACAGAAACAAATCTCATTACAACACTGAAAATGCATATTAAGCCTTACACACTACTTGATTAGAAATTTTGGAACTTTTATCCACTAAGCAGGACACTCCATTGTAGGACAGTACAACATAGTACAATGTCTGGCTTTAAAAAGGTGAAACTGAAGGAAAAAACAACATGTAAAATGTTTACAAAAACAATAAAGGCACAATTTACCAGGCTCAAATTGCTGTTGTAGTTTATCTTTACTTACCAACTATGGCACTTAGGTCTTATCTTCCAGCTGCAATGAACTACCAGATAGTAATGTCCTTTAAACCTTTGCGGTCCATTTATTCAGCACCTGTTTATTGAATAGTACCATATCTAAGTTATTGATCCAACAGAGCCCTTTTTTTAGTTTAGAGTGACTAATTATTATTTTATTTATTTTCCTCCAATTTGGAATGTCCAATTATGTTTTTTCTCCTCGCCACAGTGTGTCCTCAAACAGCATAGATGTTCTGAGGGTCTGTGAGCATCGTCTGATCTCACAAGCCTAAAGCCAGAACCGGTTTCCGATCCCCCACCCTGGGCCAATATGACGCCCAGTTCGGAGTCCCCAGCAAACTTCGACCTCTTTGCACAGCCTGGACGTGAACCGGCACAAGTCCAAGTTGTATGCCTCATCCTGGGCTCCCAGCAACAGCTCTTAAACTGGATGAGCCACACGGGACCCACACGTCCCCAGTACAGCAGTAGTACAGCCTTTTAAATAGTGTGCTGCAGTATCGTGAGCACTGCAATGTGACCAGCATAATGTGTTATTATCCAAATGGTATTTTCTTAACTTCTGTAAGGAAAAGCAACATTTTCTTTAAGAATAAGATTAATATTTTATTGCAGCTTTATTCCAACGTTTAACATTGCACCACATCACTTTCGGTTTCACTATACAATTTATGGCACACAAAAAACAAAATATTGAATTTTTCTGTTTCAATAGGTTGAGTTCAAATAAAAATGTCGGTTCTTAAAAGAAACAATTATATTTTCTGTTAGAGACTAGAAACAAAAGAAGAACAACAATTGTCAGGTTTACATGTCCAAAATTGATACTCAAGGTAAAGCTTTTGATTTCTGTCTCTTGTCCTTATTAGTTCTTGAGGTGCATTGTCATGCCGAGGGGGGGGGGGGGGTAATTGCTGCTTGCCTAAGTGACACTACTCTGACACTGCATTCTTAGTAATACGACATACCAATGTTAGTGTTATAAACCAATACACACTGGTAATATATTACAGTACTGTAGGGAAGTTTGTGTTTTCCTTCCCCAATTGTAAATACACCATGTCTACATCTTTGGGCTGTCAGTTTCCAGTTTTCTATAAACAGAATCAACAGAAATTAGCAACATTTTCTGGGGTATTCCATAGATGACAGTTTTCCTTGTCCAAGACATCAGATGACACCTGAAAAAACATCATCTTGACATGCTAATTGTTTATGCCTGGCCACCTGGCATGCACCATTATACATCAACGTACATGTCTATTGTAATGAGTTTACCTGTCGACGCATTAGCTGCTGACCATATTTTAGAACAAGACTTATCTTGTTTGTCAAGACTAAAGGGCTTTAATTACAGTATGTCCCTTCATTATTTTTGGTTTATACCATTTTGCAAATTGAATTATGCTGCTCTGCCAGCTTTTCTAAGGTCATACAACACAAGGCCACCTTTTTTAAGGTCAGACTGTAATCATAACGTTTCCTCCTCTGTTTCTATTTTGAGATCTGGGTTTGGATTTACCTAAATGGGTGCCGAGCAAGGATTGCAAAGAAATCTTATCGTCCCTTTCTTGTGGCAACTTTATAGTCAAAATTACTCAGCATTTTAGACACACTCAAAACTGGAACAAATACAACATAAAATATATACCTGTAAAGGGAATTAGTAGATTTGTGATACTTAGATACGTGTATTTTAAATAGCTGAATCGTTTTAATTAGGACTGTCATTCGTATTGAATGATTTATAAGCTGCTTGGAAGAAAATGTTCTTTTCACCCTGGATGGTGAAAGTTTTACTGCAGTACACGATGAGTACTTATCAAACCATATTGTGAAGTTGTAGGTGGGAGCAGTTGAATATATATGGAGGAAGCTTTGCACTTTATATTAACTATATATTGAGAAATAAACTATACATGTATATCTAAGCAGAATACATAATAATAAAAAATTTAAAAAAAACAAATATATACAATATACAGTCTTGTGTTAAAAAAAAAAAGCAAAAGGTTTTGATGGTTTCTGAAGTACCATACTTTATAATGTTCTGAAAAA
>NW_024474359.1:0-5503 GCF_017654505.1 Polyodon spathula
AGGACACCAATTCCAAGATGCTACTGTAAACAATAGATTTTCTTGCGAATTTCAACAGGAATACTGTCAAATACAGCCAAAATAAAAATGGTCCTGGGGGAACATCCCACTGAAAAATGCTTGGTCCTTAATACTTAACTACAATAGTGCCCATCAGTTTTCCTCCCGAATGTCAGAGCACATCTTCCAATCCCACTGTCTAGCCAATCGCCTCTTTCCACCCAGGAGCTCGAAAAATTGTACAAGTGAGAAACTATTAAATTAACCTGTTAAAATGTTTTACAAGCCATTATATTAGATGGCATCTTTAGACTATTGAAAAGTGTAACTATTCAGCAAACTCACTTTTTCATAACATCAGTGCATACGTTTCACGTGTCCTGATTGTATTACTGACAACCTTCTTCAAAAAAGGAAAGGACAATCTGACAGACAGAAAATGCTTCAGAAATCATCCAGGAGGCCCATTATCATACCAGTGTTTTAGTCTAAGAAACAGTAGAACTTCGAAAAATGATTGGCAGAGGCACAAAGTTATGTTATCCTATAATATACACAACTGGATTCAGGAGTCGGCTGAACTTTTCAGGTTTCAAAGCGTTCTAACAGTACCTGTCAACAGTGTAGATGAAAAATGATCCAATTTTAAAAAAGCATTCTAATCTGGAGGGTGACTGGTACGAGAACTGTAATGTTATATTGTCGCCATATTTTTAAGTTTAAAGCCATTTTAGCATTTGCTATTTCTATATTTTCATAAGACCTAATTCCCTAGACCTACTTAATAATACACTGGCAGCTGTCCTGAACTGTCAACTAATTAGAATGTAGTCAAGCACTCCCAATTTCACTGCTGACAAAGTCTAACTCTGGGTAAATGAAACCCGGTCAACCACATCATGGCCTGCAGCCCTGAACCAAATGCCTTGCCCTGTTTCTTTTTCTATTTCAGTATTATAAAGATGAAATGCCTCATTAATATGCCTCATTATATTATACATATATTCCTCTAACTCACTGAAGCCCATCTGTTTCTCTCTCTCTCTCTCTCTCTCTCTCTCTCTCTCTCTCGCTCTCGCTGAGGACTGTGGGATCGTGGGAGGGGCTTGTGTAGAACAAGTGGTGTGCACTGTGAGTGAGTAAAACTTTTACTGAAGTTATATTAATTTTGTACACGTTTAGTTTTATTTATTTATTTGTATTATTTCATTTTAGTTTTTTCTCCTGGTTTGGAGCCGCCATGGGTTCCAAATTGGGAAGTTTTGGGTCGCTGACCCGCAGTCATGGATTTAAATGTATTCCAGACAGTTCGGTAACAGTGGAGGAGTGTTTGTTAGCTGTTGGGGAGAAAATAGGGTATGGAAATATAAACTGCTGCAAGAATGAATAAAGGCATCGTTGTTTTTCTTAGTAGTGAACTGTTAGTGAACAGGATTGTTGAAGAAGGTTTGTATATCAAAGAAAGTTTTGTCAGCGTTTTACCTTTAGCTTCCCCTGTCACTAAAGTTATCCATTCAAATGTCCCACCTTTCATTAAAGATGAGTTGATTATTAATGAGCTACTAAGATATGGTAAAATAATGTCCCCAATTAAACCTATTTTACTCGGTTGTAAAAACACAGATGTTAAGCATGTCATGTCTTTTCGGAGACAAGTTTTTGTATTATTGAATGACCCAATTCGCCTGTTGAAGTTGCGTGGACTTTCAGTATTGACGGTAGTAATTATGTTATATTTGCCAGCACAGAATCAATGAAATGTTTTCATTGTGGAGGACAAGGACACCTTAGAAGGTATTGCCCTCAAAAAAATAATAATACTGAGTACCATAAGGCAAGAGAGCCAGCAAGTGGGGAGGACAGAGTCTCTGAGACAGCACCGGGGGCTGAGCAGCAAACAAAGCTGCCAGCGCAGACAGCCGGCGCCTCGACTGAAGCGGGGGATCAGTGCGGAGGTCAAAGAAAACAATAAAGAAACAAGAGTTGAAACAGTGAATACCCCAGATGACACAGGTTTTCAACTTGTTGAAAAAAGAGGAAAAGACGTGTGGCCACCCCAGGAAAGGTAGCTGAAGAAGGGCAGTCTGTCTGGAACTCTGAGACGCTCCCTCAGGGCAGCGGTGTTGCTGCAGCTCAGATCTCTGGGACAGGAGATCAAGGTAAAGCTGTATCTCAGTGTAAGCCTGCGATAACCCCGCGTTCAAGGGAGAAGGGTAACAGCAGCGCTGCAGTTCAGTCCAGCACTGAGACAGCCTCCAGATCAGAGGACCTGTTGCCGGATACAGTAGCTGTGGATGACGCTGAAGAATCTGAAGAGGAGTCGGTGATATCAGAGATGGATGATGGAGGAGAGCTCTCTGACTCCTCGGTGCTGCTCTATGATGTTCTGCCCAATCCGTCTGGTAAGAGTAAAATATATCCAGTTGATACAATATCAGCGTTTTTAGATAAAACCAGAGGGAAAAGGGGAACTGATTTAACACTGTTCTTTCCTAATATCCAGCTGTTTATCTACTCTGTAAAAATAGCCATGAGAAAAGCTACGTTAGAGGAGCTAGACCAAAAGAAACGGTATCGTTTAAAAAAAAGTAATAGTCTCTGCAAGAAAACTGTTGAATGATAACAAACCGAAGACATATTAATGGATTATTTAATAAGACATTTTCATATAGTTTTTACTTTGTTTTTGTTTTTGCTTTCTTTGTTTCCTATTGAACAAATTCAAATAGCTACTTTTAATGTAAATGGTTGTAGGAGTGTCAATAAAAGAGCACATTTATTTCATTTTATCACACAGAAGAGAGTGAATGTGATGTTTTTACAGGAAACGCATACATACAGTGTGAATGAGAGTGAGTGGCTGAGCGAATGGAAGGGGCGGGGCGTCTTTAGTCACTGTTCTAATGTCAGTGCTGGAGTAGCTGTGCTGTTTCTCCCCAGGGCTGCAAATAGATATTTTATCAGTTAATGAGGAAATCCAAGGGCGCCTTTTAAAAACAGAAATGGTTTTTAAAGGCACTGAGATTGTTTTTATCAATTTATATGCACCAAAAAAAATTAAATCAGGTTTTATCTAATTGTAATCCTGCACACTTTTACTCAAGGGTTATTTCAATTGTACAGAACATTTTATTATTGATAGGAATCATGAAGAGCCACATCCCAAGTCTTCAAAAGAATTGTCTGCTGTTTTAAAAATTCAAAGCCTGGTTGATGTCTGGAGGAATTTATATCCCAGAGTAAAGCAGTACACTTGGGTTAAAATCAATAATAATAATCAGATATCAAAAGCGCAACTAGATAGATTGTACTGCACTAAATAAAATCTTAATCAGATTTTTAAGAGCAATATCATTCCCACTATGCTGTCTGATCACCACTGTGTGTTACTTATTATTTGCCTGCCTTTTGCTGCTCCCTCAAAGTCAAACTGGCATTTTAATACTAAATTATTGGAAGACAAGCAGTTCTTAGATCTTTTTAAAGCATTTTGGGTCTCCTGGAGGCAGCAGAGTATGAAATATAGTAGTATACGACAGTGGTGGGACATTGGAAAAATACAAATTAAAATTTTCTGTCAGCAATATACTTTAAATACAACCAGGGTTTTGAACCAGACAGTTGAAGAGCTTGAGAGAGAGCGAGATATTGAGAATAGAAACAAAAATCACTCTTGATAGTGAGGAAAACATCTTCCAGTCTCTGAGAGAAAAAAGAGAAACTCTGAGCAGCCTACTGGAGGAAAGAGTGAAGGGGTCCCTCATCCGCTCTTGTTTCACACAGCTAAAGGACATGGACACACCCATCAAATTCTTTTTCAATTTAGAGAAGGTGGTGGTGGAGAGTAAACAGCTGTTTTGTGTGCGTCTGCCCTGCGGGAAGGAGGTGCACAGTAAAGAAGATATTAATAGAGCAGCTGTGTTTTTCTACACCCATGTTTAGTGCCGAGCCCTGTGATGAGGAGCAAATTGCTTTACTGCACCAGGACCTGCCCAGCTTATCTCAAGAAGAACAGCGTCCCCTAGAAGCCTGTTTGACAATGCAAGAGCTGACGGAGGCAGTCACTCAGGTGTCACCAGGAAAAGCCTCTGGGATCGATGGCCTTCAGGCAGAGTTTTATATAAAGCTCTGGCCAGTGATTGGGGAAGACCTTTTCCGGGTTCTACAAGAGTGCATTAGAGAAGGAGAGCTGCCTCTGACCTGTCGTCGGGCTGTGATTACACTGTTGCCAAAAAAAGGAGATTTAAAAGAACTAAAAAATTGGCGCCCCGTCTCACTTTTATGTTCAGATTATAAAATATCTTCAAAAGCCCTGGCCAATAGACTGAGGGAATGCATTCACACCGTGATTCATAAAGACCAGTCACATTGCATTCCTGGAAGGACAATATTTGATAATATCTTTCTAATCCGAGACTTTTTAACTGCTAGTAATCTTTTTAATCTTGATTTGGGGATTATTTCTCTAGATCAAGAAAAAGCATTTGATAGGGTGGATCACAAATATTTTGTTAAAACATTACAATATTTTGGTTTTGGTCCTAATTTCATTTCTTTTATTTCCCTGTTGTATAAAAATGTTTTTAGTGTTTTGAAAATTAACAATAGCTTGAGCTGTCCGTTTTCGGTGTACAGAGGGATTCGCCAGGGATGTTCCCTATCAGGCATGTTATATGCCCTCTCTATTGAACCTCTGCTTTGTCATCTTAGGAGAAAGCTGGCTGGTCTGAGAATACTTTTTTACACCTAATGCTCCTCCAGTCAAACTGTCTGCCTATCCTGATGACGTTAATGTCTTTATCACCAGTCATGCTGATGTGTCAGCACTGAAAGACAGTTTGGACATTTTTCAGAAAGCCTCATTGGCCAAGGTGAACTATGGCAAGTGCAGAACATTCCTGTCAGGGAGTGGTGTGGAGCCGTCCCCCCCGACACTCCCTCGGCCATTGCGCTGGGGGAGGACTGGGATCAAGGTTCTGGGAGTCTATTTGGGAGAACGACAGTATGAATCCAAGAACTGGGAGGATTTAGCAGAAAAGGTTAAGGGAAGGCTGCAGCATTGGCGGTGGCTGATACCTCAGTTGTCATACAAGGGAAGAGTTCTTGTGATCAACAATCTGGTGGCCTACATGCTGTGGCACAGGCTGATGTGTCTGGATCCTCCCTCAGGGCTAATAAATGAGATACAAAGAATGCTATTGGAGTTTTTTTGAAGTGGCCATCATTGGCTAAAGCCAGCTGTCTTGTACCTGCCCTCTAGTGAAGGGGGTCAAGGGTTAGTGGATGTACGCAGTCGTGTGGCTACTTTCCAGTTGCAAGCAGTGCAGCGTTTGTTGTTTTTACCTGAGCTAAGCTAGAGAAACATCGCCTTCTCTTTCCTGCACAGAGTGAGGGAACTGGGCTGGAATTGGCAATTGTTTTTAATAAATCTATCTCAGCTAGACACCAATGAACTCCCAGACTTTTATAAGAACCTGCTCATTTGACCGTAGGAGCATTGCTA
>NW_024474360.1:5000-7500 GCF_017654505.1 Polyodon spathula
CACACACACACACACACACACACACACACACACACACACACACACACACACACACACACACACACACACACACACACACACACACACACACACACACACACACACACACACACACACACACACACACACACACACACACACACACACACACCACACACACACACACACACACACACACACACACACACACACACACACACACACACACACACACACACACACACACACACACACACACACACACACACACACACACACACACACACACACACACACACACACACACACACACACACACACACACACACACACACACACACACACACACACACACACACACACACACACACACACACACACACACACACACACACACACACACACACACACACACACACACACACACACACACACACACACACACACACACACACACACACACACACACACACACACACACACACACACACACACACACACACACACACACACACACACACACACACACACACACACACACACACACACACACACACACACACACACACACACACACACACACACACACACACACACACACACACACACACACACACACACACACACACACACACACACACACACACACACACACACACACACACACACACACACACACACACCACACACACACACACACACACACACACACACACACACACACACACACACACACACACACACACACACACACACACACACACACACACACACACACACACACACACACACACACACACACACACACACACACACACACACACACACACACACACACACACACACACACACACACACACACACACACACACACACACACACACACACACACACACACACACACACACACACACACACACACACACACACACACACACACACACACACACACACACACACACACACACACACACACACACACACACACACACACACACACACACACACACACACACACACACACACACACACACACACACACACACACACACACACACACACACACACACACACACACACACACACACACACACACACACACACACACACACACACACACACACACACACACACACACACACACACACACACACACACACACACACACACACACACACACAACACACACACACACACACACACACACACACACACACACACACACACACACACACACACACACACACACACACACACACACACACACACACACACACACACACACACACACACACACACACACACACACACACACACACACACACACACACACACACACACACACACACACACACACACACACACACACACACACACACACACACACACACACACACACACACACACACACACACACACACACACACACACACACACACACACACACACACACACACACACACACACACACACACACACACACACACACACACACACACACACACACACACACACACACACACACACACACACACACACACTCACACACACACACACACACACACACACACACACACACACACACACACACACACACACACACACACACACACACACACACACACACACACACACACACACACACACACACACACACACACACACACACACACACACACACACACACACACACACACACACACACACACACACACACACACACACACACACACACACACACACACACACACACACACACACACACACACACACACACACACACACACACACACACACACACACACACACACACACACACACACACACACACACACACACACACACACACACACACACACACACACACACACACACACACACACACACACACACACACACACACACACACACACACACACACACACACACACACACACACACACACACACACACACACACACACACACACACACACACACACACACACACACACACACACACACACACACACACACACACACACACACACACACACACACACACACACACACACACACACACACACACACACACACACACACACACACACACACACACACACACACACACACACACACACACACACACACACACACACACACACACACACACACACACACACACACACACACACACACACACACACACACACACACACACACACACACACACACACACACACACACACACACACACACACACACACACACACACACACACACACACACACACACACACACACACACACACACACACACACACACACACACACACACACACACACACACACACACACACACACACACACACACACACACACACACACACACACACACACACACACACACACACACACACACACACACACACACACACACACACACACACACACACACACACACACACACACACACACACACACACACACACACACACACACACACACACACACACACACACACACACACACACACACACACAC
>NW_024474361.1:0-2001 GCF_017654505.1 Polyodon spathula
GGAAGCTTGTTAAAACCACCTTGGAGACCCATCAGAAATGCCACCATTTTGAAGTCTCCTATGACCTCCCAGCCATATTCATCATACTTCAAGGCGTCCAGCAAGGTCTTGATGCTGTTGTAATCCTCTTTGAGGTGCACCGAGTGAGCCAGGGGAAGAGACGGGTACTTGTTACCATTATGGAGCAGCACAGCTTTGAGGCTCCTGGATGAGCTGTCAATGAAGAGGCGCCACTCATTCTGGTTACAGGCGATTCCGATTGCCTCGAACAGACTGGTCACATTGTGGCAGAAGCAGAGCCCATCTTGACGGGTGAAGAAGCTGGAAAAAGGTTGATGACGCTTCCTCTGATCTGCGACTTGCACACTTTCATCCAACAAGTTCCACTGCTTGAGTCTAGACGTCCAAAGCTCGGCATTGGACTTGGTGAGACCAAGATCTCTAATCAAGTCGTTGAGGTCTTTTTGGTTGGGGTAGTATGGGTTTCTCTCCTCAGCTCCACTTCTGAAATTGTCATCTGGATCTACAACGTCTTCCTCACTCTCTGACTTGCTGCTCTCTCTCCGGAGGAGTGGGTACGGGGAGCTCATGGCAGTGTGGCACCGGGGCGATAGATGAAGGAAGGTCCTGATACGTGATAGCAGGTGCATTCTTGCCATTCCGACGTTTGGAAGGGTCCACCATGCAGAACTAGCAGTTGCCTGAGTGGTCAGTGGGTTCCCGCCAAATTCTTGGATAGCGAACTTCATGGCTCTCTTTTCCCCTCTGTACCATCCGACAAAAATAAATTTATTTCACCCATGACTAATGTGTAAGAGATTTTCGCAACATTTTTCAAATATGATATATTTTTTCAATAACATTGAAAATTGTAAAACATTTTAAAGTTAAAAACTTTTACAATTTTAAAAATTTTAACAAATTTTCTAACATAAAATTCCGAGCAACAATTGTCCATCTTACCTTCCAGAGTATTTTTTTGCAGTGCTCGCAGGTGAAATGAGGTGCCCAGGGTTTGTCTTGATCCCCGACAGGCATGCCGAAATATGCCTTGTAGGCCTCACACATCTTAGCAGATGCTTCCACAGAGTACTTTTTCGCTCTTGTCTAAATTGTCCGCAGACATGGCAAAATGCATCTGCCGGATGCTTGCAGCCTCTTGATGCCATCTCAGAAAAATGCAGATATGTATCCACTTAGGCAGCTGGAACTAAACTGAACTGGTGGGCTTAAGGCCCCTGTATTTATACTACTATTTATATTACTAGAAAGTTCTAGAAGTTACTCTAAGTTTACTCAGCACTGAATCTATCTGGAATGTTCTGGAAAATAGGTAAATTTCAAAATATCACTGTCCTGGTCACAAAAGCAAAGTTTGTGGGGAATAATAGCCATTTTCTATACTTTTGAGGCATAAGCAATTAGGAAATAACACTTACTACCCAGGAACCAAAAAAAAAAAAATAATAATTGGTTAAACATAAGAACATAAGAAAGTTTACAAACGAGAGGAGGCCATTCGGCCCATCTTGCTCGTTTGGTTGTTAGTAGCTTATTGATCCCAGAATCTCATCAAGCAGCTTCTTGAAGGATCCCAGGGTGTCAGCTTCAACAACATTACTGGGGAGTTGATTCCAGACCCTCACAATTCTCTGTGTAAAAAAGTGCCTCCTATTTTCTGTTCTGAATGCCCCTTTGTCTAATCTCCATTTGTGACCCCTGGTCCTTGTTTCTTTTTTCAGGCTGAAAAAGTCCCTTGGGTCGACACTGTCAATACCTTTTAGAATTTTGAATGCTTGAATTAGGTCTTTTTTGTTCAAGACTGAACAGATTCAATTCTTTTAGCCTGTCTGCATATGACATGCCTTTTAAACCTGGAATAATTCTGGTCGCTCTTCTTTGCACTCTTTCTAGAGCAGCAATATCTTTTTTATAGCGAGGTGACCAGAACTGCACACAATATTCAAGATGAGGTCTTACTAGTGCGTTGTACAGTTTTAA
>NW_024474362.1:0-14716 GCF_017654505.1 Polyodon spathula
CATTACTTCCCTTGATTTAAATTCAACACTTTTCACAATGTATCCGAGCATCTTGTTAGCCTTTTTTATAGCTTCCCCACATTGTCTAGATGAAGACATTTCTGAGTCAACAAAAACTCCTAGGTCTTTTTCATAGATTCCTTCTCCAATTTCAATATCTCCCATATGATATTTATAATGTACATTTTTATTTCCTGCGTGCAGTACCTTACACTTTTCTCTATTAAATGTCATTTGCCATGTGTCGGCCCAGTTCTGAATCTTGTCTAGATCATTTTGAATGACCTTTGCTGCTGCAACAGTGTTTGCCACTCCTCCTACTTTTGTGTCGTCTGCAAATTTAACAAGTTTGCTTACTATACCAGAATCTAAATCATTAATGTAGATTAGGAATAGCAGAGGACCTAATACTGATCCCTGTGGTACACCACAGGTTACCACACTCCATTCTGAGGATTTTCCTCTATAGTACTTTCTGTTTTCTACATGTTAACCACTCCCTAATCCATGTACATGTGTTTCCTTGAATCCATACTGCGTTCAGTTTGAGAATTAATCTTTTGTGCGGGACTTTGTCAAAAGCTTTCTGGAAATCTAAATAAACCATGTCATATGCTTTGCAATTATCCATTATCGATGTTGCATCCTCAAAAAAATCAAGCAAGTTAGTTAGACACGATCTCCCTTTCCTAAAACCATGTTGACTGTCTCCCAGGACCCTGTTACCATATAGGTAATTTTCAATTTTGGATCTTATTATAGTTTCCATAAGTTTGCATATAATAGAAGTCAGGCTTACTGGTCTGTAGTTACCTGGTTCAGTTTTGTTTCCCTTTTTGTGGATCGGTATTACGTTTGCAATTTTCCAGTCTGTCGGTACCACCCCTGTGTCAAGAGACTGCTGCATGATCTTGGTTAGCGGTTTGTAAATTACTTCTTTCATTTCTTTGAGTACTACTGGGAGGATCTCATCCGGCCCAGGGGATTTGTTTATTTTAAGAGCTCCTAGTCCCTTTAACACTTCTGCCTCAGTTATGCTAAAGTTATTTAAAACTGGATAGGAAGTGGATGACATGTGGGGCATGTTGTCAGTATCTTCCTTTGTAAAAACTTGTGAAAAGTAATCATTTAATATATTTGCTATTTTTTTTTCTTCATCTACGATTTTGCCATTTGTATCTCTTAAACATTTAATCTCCTCTTTGAATGTTCTCTTGCTGTTGTAATATTGGAAAAACATTTTGGAATTGGTTTTAGCTCCCTTAGCAATGTTCATTTCTATTTCTCTCTTGGCCTTTCTAACTTCCTTTTTGACTTGCGTTTGCAGTTCTGTGTACTCTTTCTGCGTACTTTCTTTTTGGTCCTTTTTTAACGCTCTGCAAAGTGCCTTTTTTCAATGAATATTTTTTTTAATTGATCTATTAAACCATTTTGGCATTTTAGTTTTATATTTAGATTTGTCTACTTTAAGGATGTAATTGTTTTGCGCCTCTAGTACTACATTTTTGAAGAACAACCATCCTTCTTCTGTGGGTGTTTTCTCTATTTTACTCCAATCTACTTCTGTTAGTCTCTGTTTCATACCTTCATAGTTTGCTTTTCTAAAATTGTAAACCTTAGCTTTAGTCATTCCTTTTGGGGTTTTAAAAAACACTTCAAATGAGACCATGTTGTGGTCTGAGTTTGCCAGTGGTTCTCTGACCTCTGTTTTAGTTATTCTGTCTTCGTTATTTGAAAAGACTAAATCAAGGCATGCCTCCCCTCTAGTCGGTGCCTTGACAAATTGTGTTAGGAAGCAGTCATTTGTCATTTCCACCATTTCTATTTCATCCTTCGTGCTACCCACCGGGTTTTCCCATTTTATTTGGGGGAAGTTGAAATCCCCCATTAGTATGGCTTCTCCTTTGCTACATGCATTTCTAATGTAATTGTATAACAGATTATTTTGTTCACCGTCTCAATCTGGTGGTCTATAGCATGCTCCTATTATTATGCCCTTTGAATTTTTGTCCGTTATTCTGACCCATATTGATTCGGTTTTATTTTCTTTGTCCAGGTTTAACACCTGGGCTTCAAGACTGTTTCTTATGTATAGCGCTACCACTCCTCCTCTTCTATCCTGCCTGTCTTTCCTATACAGTGTATACCCACAAATATTATATTCGTCCCCATCACTCTCAGACAACCACGTTTCTGTAACACCTATCACATCATAGTTACCTGTTAGTGCAGTAGCTTCAAGTTCTAGAATTTTGTTTCTGATACTTCTAGCATTTAGATAAATACATTTAATGGTTGTCTTACCTGAGTTGTTGTTCTTGTTTTGAGTCCTGTGTAGATATTCCTCTGTGTGTGTGTGTGTGTTTGTATTAGTCCTGTGATAGATATTCCTCTGTGTGTGTGTGTGTGTGTGTGTTTGTATTAGTCATGTGTAGCTATTTCTGTGTGTGTGTGTGTGTTGTGTTTGTATTAGTCCTGTGTAGATATTCCTCTGTGTTTGTGTGTGTGTGTGTGTGTGTGTAGTGTGTGTGTGTTTGTGTGTGTGTGTGTGTGTGTTTGTATTAGTCCTGTGTAGATATTCCTCTGTGTTGTGTGTGTGTGTGTTTGTATTAGTCCTGTGTAGATATTCCTCTGTGTGTGTGTTTGTATTAGTCCTGTGCAGATACTTCTCTGTGTGTGTATGTGTGTGTTTGTATTAGTCATGTGTAGCTATTTCTGTGTGTGTGTGTGTGTTTCTATTAGTCCTGTGTAGATATTCTCTGTGTGTTGTGTGTGTGTGTGTTTGTATTAGTCCTGTGTAGATATTCCTCTGTGTGTGTGTGTGTGTGTGTGTTTGTATTAGTCCTGTGTAGATATTCCTCTGTGTTTGTTTGTGTGTGTTTGTATTAGTTGACACCGTCTATAAGGAGACACAACAACACACACAAACATAATCAGGACATTTCTATAATTTGTGTGTGTGTGTGTGTGTGTGTGTGTTTGTATTAGTCCTGTGTAGATATTCCTCTGTGTTTGTGTGTGTGTGTTTGTATTAGTCCTGTGTAGATATTCCTCTGTGTGTGTGTGTGTGTGTTTGTATTAGTCCTGTGTAGATATTCCTCTGTGTTTGTGTGTGTGTGTGTGTGTGTATTAGTCCTGTGTAGATGTTTGTGTTTGTATTGTGTGTGTGATGTTTGTATTAGTCCTGTGTGTTGTGTGTGTGTGTGTGTGTGTGTGTATTAGTCCTGTGTAGATATTCCTCTGTAGTTTGTGTGTGTGTGTGTTTGTATTAGTCCTGTGTAGATATTCCTCTGTGTGTGTGTGTGTGTTTGTATAAGTCCTGTGTAGATATTCCTCTGTGTGTGTGTGTGTGTGTTTGTAGTCCTGTGTAGTCCTGTGTTTGTGTGTGTGTGTTTGTATTAGTGTAGATATTCCTGTGTGTGTGTGTGTGTGTGTTTTATTAGTCCTGTGTAGATATTCCTCTGTGTGTGTGTGTGTGTTTGTATTAGTCCTGTGTAGATATTCCTCTGTGTGTGTGTGTGTGTTTGTATTAGTCCTGTGTAGATATTCCTCTGTGTTTGTGTGTGTGTGTTTGTATTAGTCCTGTGTAGATATTCCTCTGTGTTTGTGTGTGTGTGTTTGTATTAGTCCTGTGTAGATATTCCTCTGTGTGTGTGTGTGTGTGTTTGTATTAGTCCTGTGTAGATATTCCTCTGTGTTTGTGTGTGTGTGTTTGTATTAGTCCTGTGTAGATATTCCTCTGTGTTTGTGTGTGTGTTTTGTATTAGTCCTGTGTAGATATTCCTCTGTGTGTGTGTGTTTGTATTAGTCCTGTGTAGATATTCCTCTGTGTGTGTGTGTGTGTGTTTGTATTAGTCCTGTGTAGATATTCCTCTGTGTGTGTGTGTGTGTGTGTGTGTGTATTAGTCCTGTGTAGATATTCCTCTGTGTGTGTGTGTGTGTGGGTGTGTGTATCATCTATATTAGAGACTGTGTAAATATTCCTCTGTTTTTGTGTGTGTTGTTTTGTATCAGGACACATCTGTGTGTGTATATTGTATTATTCCCTCCTAGACTATTCACAAACATTATCAGTAGATATCACAAGTGTGTGTAATGGGGACACATGTGTGTTTTTTATTAAACACACACACAAAACGTAATCAGGACACAGTGTTTGTAATAGTCCTGTGTAGATATTCTCTGTGTGTGTGTTGTTGGTATTATTCCCTTTGTAGATAATTCCGTGTGTGTGTGTGTTTGTATTAGTCCTGTGTAGATATTCCTCTGTGTTTGTGTGTGTGTGTGTTTGTATTAGTCCTGTGTAATTGTCTCTGTGTTTAAAGTAGTCCTGTGGTATTCCTCTTGTAGTGTGTTTGTATTGTGTGTAGATATTCCTCTGTGTTTTGCACAGTATTAGTCCTGTGCGATATTCCTGTGAGTGTGTGTGTGCTTAGTCCTGTGTTCTCTGTGGACGTTTGCATTAGTATATGATCTCTGTGTTTGTGTGGCGAGGGTGTGTCTTTAATTTAACAGTGTAAATAGTTGGGTTTTCTTTAGATGCATTGTGGACAAATATATATCCGTGCTTCCTTCTCCGGACGATATATAAATATATATATATATATATATATATATATATACACACATAGTAACATGACTGCAGCGCACCACGATTCATTGCCCCTTTAAAAGCAGGACCCAGGACAGCAGGCCCTCCACACAGCAGCAGCAGCAGCCCAGAACAGCCTGGCTGCTTTCTTTAAATACTCTGCACCTGGCTCTAATTTACAATAATCACCAGGTGCAGGGGATAATTAGTAATCAAACAATTAACAATCAAATTAAGCAAATGTTCATTTGCACGTGTTTTATTTAGCAGGGAGGAAATTAACAGTATAATCGTAAATCTCGATAAAACTACTCACTTCTAAATCTTTTGTAGTCATTTTTGTATTACTTTAGTATAAATACATGTTAATTTGGATTCATAGGTTGTTTTTTTTCTGACTTTATGTGAACGAAAAGACACACATTTGCCCATTCTCCCATTGGAAATAGTGATATTTTGAAATATCACTGTCCTGGTCACAAAAGCAAAGTTTGTGGGGAATAATAGCCATTTTCTATACTTTTGAGGCATAAGCAATTAGGAAATAACACTTACTACCCAGGAAACAAAAAAAAAAAAAAAAAAAATGTTGCACAGTGTTATCATTGGCAGTATTTCATTTTGTTCTTGTATCTCTTTCAGTCCTAGTCCTTGGCTACTACAGCACTGTGTTTGTACTGGCCATTGACTTCAAAGATTTGCTGCATGATTTGTTTTTCCTTATCTTGTTATTTTTTTTCTTTATATAAACCACTACTGTTTGAATTGATTGTTATACACCAAATTAAGTTTGTATTGGTTCACTTTTATATGTAATTTCTTGAAGCTGTTTATTTGTGTTCCAGTTCCCAGTCCAATGTATCAAAGCATTACACACATTCAATTATTATGAAGTAAACAGTATTTAACTCGTACAACGCGTCATGTGACTGAGTGACACGACGTGTCATGTGACTGAGTGACATGACCAATAGTTAAGTAAATCCAAGCCAATGTGTAAACACTAGTGAAGCAAGTCATGTGCTAGGGGGCCAAAATAAACTAAGAACTACTGTTGAGTAAATGTGCGTGTTGGGGCCTGGGCTCACAGGTCACCGAAACTGGAATTGGAGGGAGGTCTTAGACAGGCACTGACTTGGACACCATTCTCCTGACACCCAGGGTCCTTGCATGGAGAGAATACACCCAGTCTGGCTCATCTCTTTCCAGTGTCTGAGTGACAAGTTGGGCGAGCAGCCTGGAATGGGAGTTTATTTCCTGTTCTGTATAGAGCCGTGTTGAAAAACAAACAGTGATAAGAGCTGAGTCTGTGGCAATCTGAACACACAGCCACCACTCCGACTCCTTTATCTCTCCTAAAACATCATTCTGAATTCCTCTGATATTCATTCAAAACTACATATTCAACTGCAATTGAAACCATGCTAGTGTCAACTATTCATTTCAATAGGACATTATGAGAGAAACATTTACTAGATCTCAAGGATTACTGAAAAATAGATTGACGGCTACTAGTCACTCAAACACACCTGAAAGAGTGGAGGCTCAATGAGTTTGTGAGAAGTGTATCCTCATTGATCACTCGCACACACCTGAAAGAGTGGAGTCTCAATGAGTTTGTGAGAAGTGTATCCTCACTGATCCACTAGTCACTCACACACATTTGTGAGAAGTGTATCCTCATTGAAAAGTGCACACACCTGAAAGAGTGGATTCTCATCTTGAGGCAGGGAATGCAATTTAACACTTAGAAAAGTGCTCAGAATGTTAACAGTTGTACCAACGCATGGGAACATGTAACACAATCAAATCAAAAGGTCCTGATGTGCCATTTAAATGTAGATTTGTTTTTTTTTATGATACACATATTGTGTTATAAGGTTCGGAAGAAACACTACCACCCATATATGAAGTCTTGTTATTTTTGGGGTACACATAAAGAACCCTGTTTTTGGGGACCAGTCCTCCCCACAGCCTGTTGCAAACGCCACACTGGTATCTGCGTCACATTGTGTTGCTACTGCAAATACAAACGACAGAAGCTGGGCTGGGACAGTGGAACTGACGGGGAAATGTGCCATCTAGTGGAGACACGCAAAATAACCACAGACAGCTGCTGTTTATCTGTCTAAACGCCAATGGTCCTTCCGAGCTCAATCAGCACTTACTTTTTTATAAAACAATGCTTTTCATATGCAAGCTCTCATTCAGACGCAGGGCAGTCTTGGCTTGGAATGCCTCCAGACCTCATGTATTCATGCCTGTGATTAATGCCCATTTGAAAGCTGCAGCTATAGTTACAGTTTGAGTAAGGTGCAGGTTTGCGTTGTTCAGTGCTACAGCTGCACAGGTCCTGTAATACTGTGCATATAAACTAGACCCTTCATTTAGTGGATGGTGTGGGATCAGATCCTGTAACACTGTGTGAAGGAGCGCCCTGGATACCCTTGTAAACGAGATGCTTCATTTCAGTGGATGGTGTGGGATCAGGTCCTGTAACACTGTGTGAAGGAGCGTCCTGGATACCCTTGTAAACGAGATGCTTCATTTCAGTGGATGGTGTGGGATCAGGTCCTGTAACACTGTGTGAAGGAGCGCCCTGGATACCCTTGTAAACGAGATGCTTCATTTCAGTGGATGGTGTGGGATCAGGTCCTGTAACACTGTGTGAAGGAGCGTCCTGGATACCCTTGTAAACGAGATGCTTCATTTCAGTGGATGGTGTGGGATCAGGTCCTGTAACACTGTGTGAAGGAGCGCCCTGGATACCCTTGTAAACGAGATGCTTCATTTCAGTGGATGGTGTGGGATCAGGTCCTGTAACACTGTGTGAAGGAGCGTCCTGGATACCCTTGTAAACGAGATGCTTCATTTCAGTGGATGGTGTGGGATCAGGTCCTGTAACACTGTGTGAAGGAGCGCCCTGGATACCCTTGTAAACGAGATGCTTCATTTCAGTGGATGGTGTGGGATCAGGTCCTGTAACACTGTGTGAAGGAGCGTCCTGGATACCCTTGTAAACGAGATGCTTCATTTCAGTGGATGGTGTGGGATCAGGTCCTGTAACACTGTGTGAAGGAGCGCCCTGGATACCCTTGTAAACGAGATGCTTCATTTCAGTGGATGGTGTGGGATCAGGTCCTGTAATACTGTGTGAAGGAGCGCCCTGGATACCCTTGTAAACGAGATGCTTCATTTCAGTGGATGGTGTGGGATCAGGTCCTGTAACACTGTGTGAAGGAGCGCCCTGGATACCCTTGTAAACGAGATGCTTCATTTCAGTGGATGGTGTGGGATCAGGTCCTGTAACACTGTGTGAAGGCACGCAGCGCCCTGGATACCCTTGTAAAAGGGGTTAGTGCTGCTGTGGATGCTTCATTTCAGTGCTGCTTTCAGTTCAGTCTTTGGAATATTGAATATTGCATAAATAAATACTGGAGACTATTCAGGGACCAATAACTGTGAACAGGCAGGCTGCATGGAGTGTTCAAGTTTTTATACAAAGCCCCTGTGGTATTTATGCACACAATATGACAGCTCCCTGCATCCAGTAGTGTTCAAGTAATGGATGATACAAACCTTTACAGTACACTGGATGATACAATAGACCCTGTGTACAGCTGTCTGCATACAATAGTGCTCAAGTACACTGGATGATACAACAGCCCCTGTGCACAGCTCCCTGCATACAATAGTGTTCAAGTACACTGGATGATACAACAGCCCCTGTGTACAGCTCCCTGCATACAATAGTGTTCAAGTCCACTGGATGATACAATAGCCCCTGTGTACAGCTTGAACATGATGTTTATCCAAACGAGGTCTTCCAGAAGGGGTTAGTGCTGCTGTGGAGTTTGATGTGAAGCAGACCGTGTATCCCAGTGGTAGAAACCTCTCAGTCTATTAAACCCCTTCTGATACTCAAACTACACTCTAAAGAGATTCAAGATACACTGTGAAAACACAGCCTCTATAAATCTGCAGTCACATTTCAAGTACAATACATATGATTAATGTGCACATAATAATTAATACAAACCCCCTGTGCACAGCTCCCTGCATGCAATAATAGTGTTCAAGTAACTGGATATATAAGTAAATGCAATAGCCCCTGTGCAATTATCCCTGCATACAGTAGTGTAGTGATACAACAGCCCCTTGCACAGCTCCCTGCATGGAAGTACACTGGATGATACAACAGCCCCTGTGCACAGCTCCCTGCATACAATAGTGTTCAAGTACACTGGATGATACAATAGCCCCTGTGCACAGCTCCCTGCATACAATAGTGTTCAAGTACACTGGATGATACAACAGCCCAAGTACAACAGCCCCTGTGCACAGCTCCCTGCATACAATAGTGTTCAAGTACACTGGATGATACAACAGCCCCTGTGCACAGCTCCCTGCATGCAATAGTGTTCAAGTACACTGGAAGATACAATAGCCCCTGTGCACAGCTCCCTGCATGCAGTAGTGTTCAAGTACACTGGATGATACAACAGCCCCTGTGCACAGCTCCCTGCATGCAATAGTGTTCAAGTACACTGGATGATACAATAGCCCCTGTGCACAGCTCCCTGCATACAATAGTGTTCAAGTACACTGGATGATACAACAGCCCCTGTGCACAGCTCCCTGCATACAATAGTGTTCAAGTACACTGGATGATACAATAGCCCCTGTGTACAGCTCCCTGCATGCAATAGTGTTCAAGTACACTGGAAGATACAATAGCCCCTGTGCACAGCTCCCTGCATGCAGTAGTGTTCAAGTACACTGGATGATACAACAGCCCCTGTGCACAGCTCCCTGCATACAATAGTGTTCAAGTACACTGGATGATACAACAGCCCCTGTGCACAGCTCCCTGCATGCAATAGTGTTCAAGTACACTGGATGATACAACAGCCCCTGTGCAATACAGTACACTGGATGATACAACAGCCCCTGCATACAATATAGTGTTCAAGTACACTGGATGATACAACAGCCCCTGTGCACAGCTCCCTGCATACAATAGTGTTCAAGTACACTGGATGATACAACAGCCCCTGTGCACAGCTCCCTGCATACAATAGTGTTCAAGTACACTGGATGATACAACAGCCCCTGTGCACAGCTCCCTGCATGCAATAGTGTTCAAGTACACTGGATGATACAACAGCCCCTGTGCACAGCTCCCTGCATGCAATAGTGTTCAAGTACACTGGATGATACAATAGCCCCTGTGTACAGTTCCCTGCATGCAGTAGTGTTCAAGTACACTGGATGATACAACAGCCCCTGTGCACAGCTCCCTGCATGCAATAGTGTTCAAGTACACTGGATGATACAATAGCCCCTGTGCACAGCTCCCTGCATGCAATAGTGTTCAAGTACACTGGATGATACAATAGCCCCTGTGCACAGCTCCCTGCATACAATAGTGTTCAAGTACACTGGATGATACAACAGCCCCTGTGCACAGCTCCCTGCATGCAATAGTGTTCAAGTACACTGGATGATACAATAGCCCCTGTGTACAGCTCCCTGCATACAATAGTGTTCAAGTACACTGGATGATACAACAGCCCCTGTGCACAGCTCCCTGCATACAATAGTGTTCAAGTACACTGGATGATACAACAGCCCCTGTGCACAGCTCCCTGCATACAATAGTGTTCAAGTACACTGGATGATACAACAGCCCCTGTGCACAGCTCCCTGCATACAATAGTGTTCAAGTACACTGGATGATACAATAGCCCCTGTGCACAGCTCCCTGCATGCAATAGTGTTCAAGTACACTGGATGATACAACAGCCCCTGTGCACAGCTCCCTGCATACAATAGTGTTCAAGTACACTGGATGATACAATAGCCCCTGTGCACAGCTCCCTGCATGCAGTAGTGTTCAAGTACACTGGATGATACAACAGCCCCTGTGCACAGCTCCCTGCATACAATAGTGTTCAAGTACACTGGATGATACAACAGCCCCTGTGCACAGCTCCCTGCATGCAATAGTGTCAAGTACACAGTAGTGTTCAAGGATGATACAATAGCCCCTGTGTACAGCTCCCTGCATGCAATAGTGTTCAAGTACACTGGATGATACAATAGCCCCTGTGTACAGCTCCCTGCATGCAATAGTGTTCAAGTACACTGGATGATACAATAGCCCCTGTGCACAGCTCCCTGCATGTTCACACTAGTGTTCAAGTACACTGGATGATACAATAGCCCCTGTGCACAGCTCCCTGCATGCAATAGTGTTCAAGTACACTGGATGATACAATAGCCCCTGTGCACAGCTCCCTGCATACAATAGTGTTCAAGTACACTGGATGATACAACAGCCCCTGTGCACAGCTCCCTGCATGCAATAGTGTTCAAGTACACTGGATGATACAATAGCCCCTGTGCACAGCTCCCTGCATGCAATAGTGTTCAAGTACACTGGATGATACAATAGCCCCTGTGCACAGCTCCCTGCATACAATAGTGTTCAAGTACACTGGATGATACAACAGCCCCTGTGCACAGCTCCCTGCATACAATAGTGTTCAAGTACACTGGATGATACAACAGCCCCTGTGCACAGCTCCCTGCATGCAATAGTGTTCAAGTACACTGGATGATACAACAGCCCCTGTGCACAGCTCCCTGCATGCAATAGTGTTCAAGTACACTGGATGATACAACAGCCCCTGTGCACAGCTCCCTGCATGCAATAGTGTTCAAGTACACTGGATGATACAACAGCCCCTGTGCACAGCTCCCTGCATACAATAGTGTTCAAGTACACTGGATGATACAACAGCCCCTGTGCACAGCTCCCTGCATACAATAGTGTTCAAGTACACTGGATGATACAACAGCCCCTGTGCACAGTGCAGTAGTGTTCAAGTACACTGGATGATACAATAGCCCCTGTGTACAGCTCCCTGCATGCAGTAGTGTTCAAGTACACTGGATGATACAATAGCCCCTGTGTACAGCTCCCTGCATACAATAGTGTTCAAGTACACTGGATGATACAACAGCCCCTGTGCACAGCTCCCTGCATGCAATAGTGTTCAAGTACACTGGATGATACAATAGCCCCTGTGCACAGCTCCCTGCATACAATAGTGTTCAAGTACACTGGATGATACAACAGCCCCTGTGCACAGCTCCCTGCATACAATAGTGTTTACAATGGATGATACAACAGCCCCTGTGTACAGGCATACAATAGTGTTCAAGTACACTGGATGATACAATAGCCCCTGTGCACAGCTCCCTGCATGCAATAGTGTTCAAGTACACTGGATGATACAACAGCCCCTGTGCACAGCTCCCTGCATGCAGTAGTGTTCAAGTACACTGGATGATACAACAGCCCCTGTGCACAGCTCCCTGCATGCAATAGTGTTCAAGTACACTGGATGATACAGCCCCTGTGCACAGCTCCCTGCATACAATAGTGTTCAAGTACACTGGATGATACAACAGCCCCTGTGCACAGCTCCCTGCATACAATAGTGTTCAAGTACACTGGATGATACAACAGCCCCTGTGCACAGCTCCCTGCATACAATAGTGTTCAAGTACACTGGATGATACAACAGCCCCTGTGCACAGCTCCCTGCATACAATAGTGTTCAAGTACACTGGATGATACAACAGCCCCTGTGCACAGCTCCCTGCATACAATAGTGTTCAAGTACACTGGATGATACAACAGCCCCTGTGCACAGCTCCCTGCATACAATAGTGTTCAAGTACACTGGATGATACAATAGCCCCTGTGCACAGCTCCCTGCATGCAATAGTGTTCAAGTACACTGGATGATACAACAGCCCCTGTGCACAGCTCCCTGCATACAATAGTGTTCAAGTACACTGGATGATACAACAGCCCCTGTGCACAGCTCCCTGCATACAATAGTGTTCAAGTACACTGGATGATACAATAGCCCCTGTGCACAGCTCCCTGCATACAATAGTGTTCAAGTACACTGGATGATACAATAGCCCCTGTGCACAGCTCCCTGCATGCAATAGTGTTCAAGTACACTGGATGATACAATAGCCCCTGTGTACAGCTCCCTGCATGCAGTAGTGTTCAAGTACACTGGATGATACAATAGCCCCTGTGTACAGCTCCCTGCATGCAATAGTGTTCAAGTACACTGGATGATACAATAGCCCCTGTGCACAGCTCCCTGCATGCAATAGTGTTCAAGTACACTGGATGATACAATAGCCCCTGTGCACAGTACACTGGATGATACAACAGCCCCTGCAGCTCCCTGCATGCAGTAGTGTTCAAGTACACTGGATGATACAATAGCCCCTGTGTACAGCTCCCTGCATGCAGTAGTGTTCAAGTACACTGGATGATACAATAGCCCCTGTGCACAGCTCCCTGCATACAATAGTGTTCAAGTACACTGGATGATACAATAGCCCCTGTGCACAGCTCTCTGCATGCAATAGTGTTCAAGTACACTGGAAGATACAATAGCCCCTGTGTACAGCTGTCTGCATGCAGTAGTGTTCAAGTACAATGGATGATACAATAGCCCTTGTGTACAGCTGTCTGCATGCAGTAGTGTTCAAGTACACTGGATGATACAACAGCCCCTGTGCACAGCTCCCTGCATGCAATAGTGTTCAAGTACACTGGATGATACAACAGCCCCTGTGCACAGCTCCCTGCATACAATAGTGTTCAAGTACACTGGATGATACAACAGCCCCTGTGCACAGCTCCCTGCATACAATAGTGTTCAAGTACACTGGATGATACAACAGCCCCTGTGTACAGCTGTCTGCATGCAGTAGTGTTCAAGTACACTGGATGATACAATAGCCCCTGTGTACTCACATTATTGAACCTGATGGCGCCTGGCTGTGATGTCTCATTAATGATAATTAAAAACAACACACAGATTAAGATTCATATATTCAGATCTATGCTTTTAAAACTACAAAGTGGAGAACAATCGCAGGAACCCCTCGGGAGGCTCGTCTGAGTTCAACATGTTAACTGGGGCGAAACGAAGGTGCTGCTGACATGTTGTCTCCTGCCATCTTGTGGTTTTCATTGGTATGTTGAAATTGATTGTTGTTTTGTTTTTTTCTTGGAACATTGCAATTGATACAAACGCCCTGATACGTGTATTTGATGAATTGTGTGTCAGTTTATTGCTGGCCACTACTGTAACATGATCATCAGAAAATATACACCAACTATCACTGGTTTCAATGGTGGTGTACAATACAATACAATACAATAAAATATAGTACAATACAATATTGTCCCAATGTGTTAGAAATCTGGGTGTTATTCTGAGTTTTCATTTGACTTGTATCTTAAATCTGTGAAAAGAACTACTTGTTATCTGCTTGAGAAATATTGCTAACCTTGTGAATCGTGTGCGCAGGAAGGGTGCACAGATGCTTCTTCATGTCTTTCTAAATTCTCTCCTTGATTACTGCAGCTCTTTATTTGCTGGTATGCCTGATAACACTTTAATAGGCTTCATCTTGTTCAGAATGCTGTTGCTAGGCTACTGACCTGTACTCGTATGTGAGACCCCATCACCCCTGTGCTGAGGTCGTTTCACTGGTTACCTGTGAAATGTCTGATTGGTTTTAAGGTAGCAATGATAACTTATAAAGTCCATCATGGGTCAGGGCCCTCGTACCTTCAGGAGCTTCTCAGTCCAGATGTATCCAGTCGCTCCCTGAGATCTGAGAGCAGATTTACTGGTGGTGCCTCGATATCGTCTTCAGTCAGCTGGATTCAGAGTCGCTATGCCCCCCGGGTTGGAACTCCCTCCCAGTTAACATCACAAAGGCTGAAACTGTAGATTCTTTTAAAGTTACAAAGAAAACTTTTCTTTTTAAATGTGTTTCTATGTGATTTGTATTTGATATGAGTTTTGTTTTTAACTTTGTACAGCGCTCTGGGATGCCCAGGCATGAAGGGCGCTACATAAGAACACATTTGTAGCCTTGCTGTGATGTCACGTCTCTCTCTCTCTCTCTGTCTTGTCTCATTCTGGACTCTGTCTGGAGCCTGGCTGTGATGTCACATTTTTGAACCCTGCTGGAGCCTGGCTGTGATGTCACGTTTATTGAACCCTGCTG
>NW_024474363.1:0-9993 GCF_017654505.1 Polyodon spathula
GAGCCTGTCTGTGATGTCACGTTATTGAACCCTGCTGGAGCCTGGCTGTGATGTCACATTATTGAACCCTGCTGGAGCCTGGCTGTGATGTCACATTATTGAACCTGCTGGAGCCTGGCTGTGATGTCACATTATTGAACCCTGCTGGAGCCTGGCTGTGATGTCACATTATTGAACCTGCTGTGATGTGGACTGCCTGGCTGTGATGTCACATTATTGAACCTGCTGGAGCCTGGCTGTGATGTCACATTATTGAACCTGCTGGAGCCTGGCTGTGATGTCACATTATTGAACCTGGTGGAGCCTGCTGGAGTCTGGCTGTGATGTCACATTATTGAACCCTGGAGCCTTGCTGTGATGTCACATTATGGAACCCTGTGGAGCCTGGCTGTGATGTCACATTATTGAACCCTGCTGGAGTCTGGCTGTGATGTCACATTATTGAACCCTGCTGGAGTCTGGCTGTGATGTCACATTATTGAACCTGCTGGAGCCTGGCTGTGATGTCACATTATTGAACCCTGCTGGAGCCTGGCTGTGATGTCACATTATTGAACCCTGCTGGAGTCTGGCTGTGATGTCACATTATTGAACCCTGCTGGAGCCTGGCTGTGATGTCACATTATTGAACCCTGCTGGAGCCTGGCTGTGATGTCACATTATTGAACCCTGCTGGAGCCTGGCTGTGATGTCACATTATTGAACCCTGCTGGAGCCTGGCTGTGATGTCACATTATTGAACCCTGCTGGAGCCTGGCTGTGATGTCACATTATTGAACCCTGCTGGAGTCTGGCTGTGATGTCACATTATTGAACCTGCTGGAGCCTGGCTGTG
Source organism: Polyodon spathula (assembly GCF_017654505.1). NCBI lineage: Eukaryota > Metazoa > Chordata > Actinopteri > Acipenseriformes > Polyodontidae > Polyodon > Polyodon spathula. The sequence goes on from NW_024474363.1 coordinate 836, forward strand.
ATGTCACATTATTGAACCCTGGAGCTACCGACCTACAGTGATAACTTTGACGAACCGGACCGACACGACAGTGCAATACTTGGACACCTCGGACCGACACTACAGATAACTTGACGACCTCAACGCTGTGATGTCACATTATTGATGTCATGTCATTATTGAACCCTGCTGGAGCCTGGCTGTGATGTCACATTATTGAACCCTGCTGGAGCCTGGCTGTGATGTCACATTATTGAACCTGCTGGAGCCTGGCTGTGATGTCACATTATTGAACCTGATGGAGCCTGGCTGTGATGTCACATTATTGAACCCTGCTGGAGCCTGGCTGTGATGTCACATTATTGAACCCTGCTGGAGTCTGGCTGTGATGTCACATTATTGAACCTGCTGGAGCCTGGCTGTGATGTCACATTATTGAACCCTGCTGGAGTCTGGCTGTGGTGTCACATTATTGAACCCTGATGGAGTGGCTGTGATGTCATTATTGAACCTGCTGGAGCCTGGCTGTGATGTCACATTATTGAACCCTGCTGGAGTCTGGCTGTGATGTCACATTATTGAACCTGCTGGAGCCTGGCTGTGATGTCACATTATTGAACCTGCTGGAGCCTGGCTGTGATGTCACATTATTGAAACCTGCTGGAGCCTGGCTGTGATGTCACATTATTGAACCTGCTGGAGTCTGGCTGTGATGTCACGTTATTGAACCTGATGGAGCCTGGCTGTGATGTCACATTATTGAACCCTGCTGGAGTCTGGCTGTGATGTCACATTATTGAACCCTGCTGGAGCCTGGCTGTGATGTCACATTATTGAACCCTGCTGGAGCCTGGCATTATTGTGATGTCACATTATTGAACCCTGCTGGAGCCTGGCTGTGATGTCACATTATTGAACCTGCTGGAGTCTGGCTGTGATGTCACATTATTGAACCCTGCTGGAGCCTGGCTGTGATGTCACATTATTGAACCCTGCTGGAGCCTGGCTGTGATGTCACATTATTGAACCCTGCTGGAGCCTGGCTGTGATGTCACATTATTGAACCCTGCTGGAGCCTGGCTGTGATGTCACATTATTGAACCCTGCTGGAGCCTGGCTGTGATGTCACATTATTGAACCCTGCTGGAGCCTGGCTGTGATGTCACATTATTGAACCCTGCTGGAGCCTGGCTGTGATGTCACATTATTGAATGGAGTCTGGCTGTGATGTCACATTATTGAACCCTGCTGGAGCCTGGCTGTGATGTCACATTATTGAACCCTGCTGGAGCCTGGCTGTGATGTCACATTATTGAAACCTGCTGGAGCCTGGCTGTGATGTCACATTATTGAACCCTGCTGGAGCCTGGCTGTGATGTCACATTATTGAACCCTGCTGGAGCCTGGCTGTGATGTCACATTATTGAACCCTGCTGGAGCCTGGCTGTGATGTCACATTATTGAACCCTGCTGGAGTCTGGCTGTGATGTCACATTATTGAACCTGCTGGAGCCTGGCTGTGATGTCACATTATTGAACCCTGCTGGAGCCTGGCTGTGATGTCACATTATTGAACCCTGCTGGAGCCTGGCTGTGATGTCACATTATTGAACCCTGCTGGAGTCTGGCTGTGATGTCACATTATTGAACCCTGCTGGAGCCTGGCTGTGATGTCACATTATTGAACCCTGCTGGAGCCTGGCTGTGATGTCACATTATTGAACCTGCTGGAGCCTGGCTGTGATGTCACATTATTGAACCTGCTGGAGCCTGGCTGTGATGTCACATTATTGAACCCTGCTGGAGCCTGGCTGTGATGTCACATTATTGAACTGCCTGCTGTGGTCACATTATTGAACCTGCTGGAGCTGGCTGATGTCACCTGCTGGAGCCTGGCTGTGATGTCACATTATTGAACCTGCTGGAGCCTGGCTGTGATGTCACATTATTGAACCCTGCTGGAGCCTGGCTGTGATGTCACATTATTGAACCCTGCTGGAGCCTGGCTGTGATGTCACATTATTGAACCTGCTGGAGCATGGCTGATGTCACATTATTATTGAACCCTGCTGGAGCCTGGCTGTGATGTCACATTATTGAACCTGCTGGAGCCTGGCTGTGATGTCACATTATTGAACCCTGCTGGAGTCTGGCTGTGATGTCACATTATTGAACCTGCTGGAGCCTGGCTGTGATGTCACATTATTGAACCCTGCTGGAGTCTGGCTGTGATGTCATTATTGAACCCTTGGAGCCTGGCTGTGATGTCACATTATTGAACCCTGCTGGAGCCTGGCTGTGATGTCACATTATTGAACCCTGCTGGAGTCTGGCTGTGATGTCACATTATTGAACCTGCTGGAGCCTGGCTGTGATGTCACATTATTGAACCCTGCTGGAGTCTGGCTGTGATGTCACATTATTGAACCTGCTGGAGCCTGGCTGTGATGTCACATTATTGAACCCTGCTGGAGCCTGGCTGTGATGTCACATTATTGAACCCTGCTGGAGCCTGGCTGTGATGTCACATTATTGAACCCTGCTGGAGTCTGGCTGTGATGTCACATTATTGAACCCTGCTGGAGCACCTGGCTGTGATGTCACATTATTGAACCCTGCTGGAGCCTGGCTGTGATGTCACATTATTGAACCTGCTGGAGCCTGGCTGTGATGTCACATTATTGAACCCTGCTGGAGTCTGGCTGTGATGTCACATTATTGAACCTGGCTGATGGAGCTGGAGTCTGGCTGTGATGTCACATTATTGAACCCTGCTGGAGCCTGGCTGTGATGTCACATTATTGAACCCTGCTGGAGCCTGGCTGTGATGTCACATTATTGAACCCTGCTGGAGCCTGGCTGTGATGTCACTTTATTGAACCCTGCTGGAGCCTGGCTGTGATGTCACATTATTGAACCCTGCTGGAGCCTGGCTGTGATGTCACGTTATTGAAACCTGCTGGAGCCTGGCTGTGATGTCACATTATTGAACCCTGCTGGAGCCTGGCTGTGATGTCACATTATTGAACCTGCTGGAGCCTGGCTGTGATGTCACATTATTGAACCCTGCTGGAGCCTGGCTGTGATGTCACATTATTGAACCCTGCTGGAGTCTGGCTGTGATGTCACATTATTGAACCTGCTGGAGCCTGGCTGTGATGTCACATTATTGAACCCTGCTGGAGCCTGGCTGTGATGTCACATTATTGAACCCTGCTGGAGCCTGGCTGTGATGTCACGTTATTGAACCCTGCTGGAGCCTGGCTGTGATGTCACATTATTGAACCCTGCTGGAGCCTGGCTGTGATGTCACATTATTGAACCCTGCTGGAGCCTGGCTGTGATGTCACATTATTGAACCCTGCTGGAGCCTGGCTGTGATGTCACGTTATTGAACCCTGCTGGAGCCTGGCTGTGATGTCACATTATTGAACCCTGCTGGAGCCTGGCTGTGATGTCACATTATTGAACCTGCTGGAGCCTGGCTGTGATGTCACATTATTGAACCCTGCTGGAGCCTGGCTGTGATGTCACATTATTGAACCCTGCTGGAGTCTGGCTGTGATGTCACATTATTGAACCCTGCTGGAGCCTGGCTGTGATGTCACATTATTGAACCCTGCTGGAGCCTGGCTGTGATGTCACATTATTGAACCCTGGCTGTGTTGTCACATTATTGAACCCTGCTGGAGTCTGGCTGTGATGTCACATTATTGAACCTGATGGAGCCTGGCTGTGATGTCACATTATTGAACCCTGCTGGAGCCTGGCTGTGATGTCACGTTATTGAACCCTGCTGGAGCCTGGCTGTGATGTCACATTAAACCTGCTGGAGCCTGGCTGTGATGTCACATTATTGAACATTATTGAACCCTGCTGGAGCCTGCTGGAGCCTGGCTGTGATGTCACATTATTGAACCCTGCTGGAGCCTGGCTGTGATGTCACATTATTGAACCCTGCTGGAGCCTGGCTGTGATGTCACATTATTGAACCCTGCTGGAGCCTGGCTGTGATGTCACATTATTGAACCCTGCTGGAGCCTGGCTGTGATGTCACATTATTGAACCTGCTGGAGCCTGGCTGTGATGTCACATTATTGAACCCTGCTGGAGCCTGGCTGATGCTGTGATGTGGCTGTGATGTCACATTATTGAACCCTGCTGGAGCCTGGCTGTGATGTCACATTATTGAACCCTGCTGGAGCATGGCTGTGATGTCACATTATTGAAACCTGCTGGAGTCTGGCTGTGATGTCACATTATTGATGCCTGGCATGTCACATTATTGAACCTGCTGGAGTCTGGCTGTGATGTCACATTATTGAACCCTGCTGGAGCCTGGCTGTGATGTCACATTATTGAACCCTGCTGGAGCCTGGCTGTGATGTCACATTATTGAACCTGCTGGAGTCTGGCTGTGATGTGGAGACTCGTCCTCGTGCATGTCACCACTGATTGAAAACCTGCTAGGAGTGGCATGGCTGGTGATGTTCACATTATTGAACCTTCTTCGCGAGAGCCATGAGCTGTTGATGTCACGTTATCTGACCCTGCTAGGAGCCTGGCTGTGATGAGTTCCTGGAATTGAATCCCTGACTGGAGGCAGGCTGTGATGTCACATTATTGTAACCTGCTGGCCTGGCTGTGATGTCATTATGAACCCTGCGGTGAGTCTGCTGTGACTGTCACATTATTAGAACCTTAGGGAGCCTGGCTGTGATGTCATATTAATTGAACTCTGCTGAGTCTGCTCGTGATGTTACAGTATTGCGAACCTGCTGGAGTCCTGGCTGTGATGTCACGTTTGGCGCGAACCCTCTGTGAGCCTTGCTTGTTGATGGTCACATTTATTGATACCCCCTGCTGTCGCACCACCTCGGCTGTGCGATGTCCCCCCCCATCTATAGCTGAACCCCTCGCTGGAGCCTGGCTGTGACTCTGCTGGAGTCACATTATTGAACCCTGCTGGAGCCTGGCTGGCTGTGATGTCACATTATTGAACCCTGCTGGAGCCTGGCTGTGATGTCAAATTATTGAACCCTGCTGGAGTCTGGCTGTGATGTCACATTATTGAAACCTGCTGGAGCCTGGCTGTGATGTCACATTATTGAACCCTGCTGGAGCCTGGCTGTGATGTCACATTATTGAACCCTGCTGGAGCCTGGCTGTGATGTCACATTATTGAACCTGCTGGAGCCTGGCTGTGATGTCACATTATTGACCCTGCTGGAGCCTGGCTGTGATGTCACATTATTGAACCCTGCTGGAGCCTGGCTGTGATGTCACATTATTGAACCCTGCTGGAGCCTGGCTGTGATGTCACATTATTGAACCCTGCTGGAGTCTGGCTGTGATGTCATTATTATTGAACCCTGCTGGAGCCTGGCTGTGATGTCACATTATTGAACCCTGCTGGAGCCTGGCTGTTGTCACATTATTGAACCTGCTGGAGCCTGGCTGTGATGTCACATTATTGAACCCTGCTGGAGCCTGGCTGTGATGTCACATTATTGAACCTGCTGGAGCCTGGCTGTGATGTCACATTATTGAACCCTGCTGGAGCCTGGCTGGCTGTGATGTCACATTATTGAACCCTGCTGGAGCCTGGCTGTGATGTCACGTTATTGAAACCTGCTGGAGCCTGGCTGTGATGTCACGTTATTGAACCCTGCTGGAGCCTGGCTGTGATGTCACATTATTGAACCCTGCTGGAGCCTGGCTGTGATGTCACATTATTGAACCCTGCTGGAGCCTGGCTGTGATGTCACGTTATTGAACCCTGCTGGAGCCTGGCTGTGATGTCACATTATTGAACCCTGCTGGAGCCTGGCTGTGATGTCACATTATTGAACCCTGCTGGAGCCTGGCTGTGATGTCACATTATTGAACCTGAAGCCTGGCTGTGATGTCACATTATTGAACCCTGCTGGAGCCTGGCTGTGATGTCACATTATTGAATTATTGAACATTATTGAACCTGCTGGAGCCTGGCTGTGATGTCACATTATTGAACCCTGCTGGAGCCTGGCTGTGATGTCACATTATTGAACCTGCTGGAGTCTGGCTGTGATGTCACATTATTGAACCTGATGGAGCCTGGCTGTGATGTCACATTATTGAACCTGCTGGAGTCTGGCTGTGATGTCACATTATTGAACCTGCTGGAGCCTGGCTGTGATGTCACATTATTGAACCCTGCTGGAGCCTGGCTGTGATGTCACATTATTGAACCTGCTCCTGGCTGTGATGTCACATTATTGAACCCTGCTGGAGTCTGGCTGTGATGTCACATTATTGAACCTGCTGGAGCCTGGCTGTGATGTCACATTATTGAACCCTGCTGGAGCCTGGCTGTGATGTCACATTATTGAACCCTGCTGGAGCCTGGCTGTGATGTCACATTATTGAACCCTGCTGGAGCATGGCTGTGATGTCACATTATTGAAACCTGCTGGAGTCTGGCTGTGATGTCACATTATTGAACCCTGCTGGAGCCTGGCTGTGATGTCACATTATTGAACCCTGCTGGAGTCTGGCTGTGATGTCACATTATTGAACCCTGCTGGAGCCTGGCTGTGATGTCACATTATTGAAACCTGCTGGAGCCTGGCTGTGATGTCACATTATTGAACCCTGCTGGAGCCTGGCTGTGATGTCACATTATTGAACCTGCTGGAGCCTGGCTGTGATGTCACATTATTGAACCCTGCTGGAGTCTGGCTGTGATGTCACATTATTGAACCCTGCTGGAGCCTGGCTGTGATGTCACATTATTGAACCTGCTGGAGCCTGGCTGTGATGTCACATTATTGAACCCTGCTGGAGCCTGGCTGTGATGTCACGTTATTGAACCCTGCTGGAGCCTGGCTGTGATGTCACATTATTGAACCCTGCTGGAGCCTGGCTGTGATGTCACATTATTGAACCCTGCTGGAGCCTGGCTGTGATGTCACATTATTGAACCCTGCTGGAGCCTGGCTGTGATGTCACATTATTGAACCCTGCTGGAGCCTGGCTGTGATGTCACATTATTGAACCCTGCTGGAGCCTGGCTGTGATGTCACATTATTGAACCCTGCTGGAGCCTGGCTGTGATGTCACATTATTGAACCTGCTGGAGCCTGGCTGTGATGTCACATTATTGAACCCTGCTGGAGCCTGGCTGTGATGTCACATTATTGAACCTGATGGAGCCTGGCTGTGACATTATTGAACCCTGCTGGAGCCTGGCTGTGATGTCACATTATTGAACCTGCTGGAGCCTGGCTGTGATGTCACATTATTGAACCCTGCTGGAGTCTGGCTGTGATGTCACGTTATTGAACCCTGCTGGAGCCTGGCTGTGATGTCACATTATTGAACCCTGCTGGAGGCTGTGATGTCACATTATTGAACCCTGCTGGAGTCTGGCTGTGATGTCACATTATTGAACCTGACCTGCTGGAGCCTGGCTGTCACATTATTGCTGCCTGGCTGATGTCACATTATTGAACCCTGCTGGAGCCTGGCTGTGATGTCACATTATTGAACCCTGCTGGAGCCTGGCTGTGATGTCACATTATTGAACCCTGCTGGAGCCTGGCTGTGATGTCACATTATTGAACCCTGCTGGAGTCTGGCTGTGATGTCACATTATTGAACCTGCTGGAGCCTGGCTGTGATGTCACATTATTGAACCCTGCTGGAGCCTGGCTGTGATGTCACATTATTGAACCCTGCTGGAGCCTGGCTGTGATGTCACATTATTGAACCCTGCTGGAGCCTGGCTGTGATGTCACATTATTGAACCCTGCTGGAGCCTGGCTGTGATGTCACATTATTGAACCTGCTGGAGCCTGGCTGTGATGTCACATTATTGAACCCTGCTGGAGCCTGGCTGTGATGTCACATTATTGAACCCTGCTGGAGCCTGGCTGTTGAATGTCATGTCACGTTATTGAACCCTGCTGGAGTCTGGCTGTGATGTCACATTATTGAACCCTGCTGGAGCCTGGCTGTGATGTCACATTATTGAACCCTGCTGGAGCCTGGCTGTGATGTCACATTATTGAACCCTGCTGGAGCCTGGCTGTGATGTCACATTATTGAACCTGCTGGAGCCTGGCTGTGATGTCACATTATTGAACCCTGCTGGAGCCTGGCTGTGATGTCACATTATTGAACCTGCTGGAGCCTGGCTGTGATGTCACATTATTGAACCCTGCTGGAGTCTGGCTGTGATGTCACATTATTGAACCCTGCTGGAGTCTGGCTGTGATGTCACATTATTGAACCTGCTGGAGTCTGGCTGTGATGTCACATTATTGAACCCTGCTGGAGCCTGGCTGTGATGTCACATTATTGAACCCTGCTGGAGTCTGGCTGTGATGTCACATTATTGAACCCTGCTGGAGCCTGGCTGTGATGTCACATTATTGAACCTGCTGGAGTCTGGCTGTGATGTCACATTATTGAACCTGCTGGAGCCTGGCTGTGATGTCACATTATTGAACCTGATGGAGCCTGGCTGTGATGTCACATTATTGAACCCTGCTGGAGTCTGGCTGTGATGTCACATTATTGAACCCTGCCTGGCTGTGATGTCACATTATTGAACCCTGCTGTGATGTCACATTATTGAACCCTGCCTGGCCTGGCTGTGATGTCACATTATTGAACCCTGCTGGAGTCTGGCTGTGATGTCACATTATTGAACCTGCTGGAGCCTGGCTGTGATGTCACATTATTGAACCCTGCTGGAGCCTGGCTGTGATGTCACATTATTGAACCCTGCTGGAGCCTGGCTGTGATGTCACATTATTGAACCCTGCTGGAGTCATGGCTGTGATGTCACATTATTGAACCTGCTGGAGCCTGGCTGTGATGTCACATTATTGAACCCTGCTGGAGCCTGGCTGTGATGTCACATTATTGAACCCTGCTGGAGCCTGGCTGTGATGTCACATTATTGAACCCTGCTGGAGCCTGGCTGTGATGTCACATTATTGAACCCTGCTGGAGTCTGGCTGTGATGTCACATTATTGAATGTCACCTGCTGGAGCCTGGCTGTGATGTCACATTATTGAACCCTGCTGGAGCCTGGCTGTGATGTCACATTATTGAACCCTGCTGGAGCCTGGCTGTGATGTCACATTATTGAACCCTGCTGGAGCCTGGCTGTGATGTCACATTATTGAAC
>NW_024474364.1:0-7108 GCF_017654505.1 Polyodon spathula
ATTGATTCTGCCTTCGGTGCAAAGCTACCAGTTACTCAGACTATCAATTTGGGTAAAACGCTTAGGTATAATATATATAAAAAAAACCCTTCCATATCTGATACCTTAGTGCCCTGCCGGTTTGCAGCAATATGACTCCAAACATCCTGTTGCGCTGATAGAAATCAAACCAGATCTACAAAACCAGGTCATGCAAACCAGTGGAAACACTCGATACTGTATCTTATCTGATCAGCTCCAGGTGCTTCATCTTCTGTTCACCATATCAAATTTCCACTCATTTTCATCACTGATTGTGCAGAATGTCTTTGAAGCACACGTTGGTCTTTTATATCTATTGCAAACAAACTATGTTTTAGCGGCCTGGCTTTTAGAGTGCCTTGTACATCCAGACTCATTTCACCTGGACAATAAAATTGTCCCCGCCCCTTCACTGGCTTCTTTCCTGTCAATAACCAATGAGCTGCTTTCCTTTGACTGAGGCTTAGACAACAAGCTTCTTTAACTTAATGGGGTGTTTTTTCAAGACATGTCCTCTATATGCCTGCTAACCTATTCGATTTCTATGATGGTCAAAACCTTACCCCAGATTTATTTCTGATCACGTGTCAAGCATAACATAATTGATTTTAAAACAGAACTATACAAACGTCCCATCGGTAACACTTTATGTTAAGGTGCTGCTTATTAATGTTGTATAAATGCTTAATAACTATGTTATTAAATAAGCATTATAGAAGGTTTATAACCAGGCAATAGCCATAGCTGGAATTACGTCCCCTTTATAAAACTTCAATTCTGTCTTTGGCTATTGCATGATTATAAACCATCTTATTGACATTTTATAACATAGTTATTAAGACTAGGTTATACATTTATAAAAAATTAATAAGAGGCACCTTAATAACGTGTTACCGTCCCTTCTTCTTATAGCAAAAGTTTAATGTTTTCTTTCAATATGCCTAAAATGAGCTGACAGCCCCTAACAATGAGTGACCGTGGGAGAGGCGGAGACTGGTCAGCGATATGAATTTCGTTTTCATCTGAATTGTTTTTGTTTGGTAAATACAATTTAAATAGAAATATGGTGAGACTCATCTAAGCTGGTGCAAGAGTGGTTTGAATTGTATGCCGCCCGCCTCTCACATCTCTTGCCCTTTTGGAGCCTCATCTGTAAACCTCAAAGCATCCTGTTTTTGATTACCTCTTATCTCTTGGGTCTGAGGATCGAAAGCAATGATTCTGCCAGTATTTGCTCTGTGAGATGCTCCGCACACCAAGGCTAGCATGCTAATAAACCTGTGTCAGGGCAATTTGATATTTCACAACACCCACCCCAAGATTCTCAGCAAAATGAACAGACCTGGACAAAAATTTAAAACATTATTATTATTATTATTATTATTATTATTATTATTATTATTATTATTATTATTATTATTATTATTATTAATTAGTCATTTAGCAGACGCCTTTATCCAAATGGGCTTACAGAGACTAGGGGGTGAACTATGCATCACAACTGCTGCAGCAGAGTCACTTACAACAGGACCTCGGTTTTACATCTCAAGCCTCAATTTATACATTACGTTCTGAATTTAAACACTCAGGCATCTTAGATATGTAGCCTATATATATATAGATATGGTACATAGAAAAACAAACAGACACCTAAATAAATATGTTTATACATTTGCTCACCTTTACCCATTTTGCTCAGAGTTTCTTGGTATTCTTTGATAGATTGTCGCCCCGGTCGTCTCAGGTGTGATTTTGTCCTTGTATTGCAGCGGCAGCCCAGATATTATTAATAATAATAATAATCTAATAATAATCTCATCAGGACTTAAATGAGGGAGCTGTGCCGAGTGAGCTGTTCATCCTGGAACAAAGAAGAGTTAGAGAGAGCATGATTGAAGTCTTTAAAATCTTAAGAGACATTGATATAGTTTACCTGAACCAATACGTGTAGGACAGAAACCAAGACTAGAAGACACAGTTGGACATTAAATGGAGACAGAATTAGGACAGAGTATTGAGGGGATGGAATGGGTTACCTAGTCATGTTGCTGAAGGAGACTCTTCTTCACACAGATAGTGGTGAAGGGATGGAATGGGTTGCCTAGTCATGTTGCTGAAGGAGACTCTTCTTCACACAGAGAGTGGAGAGGGGATGGAATGGGTTACCTAGTCATGTTGCTGAAGGAGACTCTTCTTCACACAGAGAGTGGAGAGGGGATGGAATGGGTTACCTAGTCATGTTGCTGAAGGAGACTCTTCTTCACACAGAGAGTGGGGAGGGGGTGGAATGAGTTACCTAGTCATGTTGCTGAAGGAGACTCTTCTTCACACAAAGAGTGGTGAAGGGATGGAATGGGTTGCCTAGTCATGTTGCTGAAGGAGACTCTTCTTCACACAGAGAGTGGTGAGGGGATGGAATGGGTTTTCTAGTCATGTTGCTGAGGCTGAATCACTGGGATCCTTTTAGACACTTCACAAAGTTCTGAGATCAATCAGCTAGTAGGAAGCGGACGTGCTGAGACTGGCCGAACAGACTCCTCTCGCTGGTGAATGTTCAAATGGAGAGGATTAGTAGGAATAGGGGGAGGGGGCGGGGGGATTTTTCTGTGATGTTTAACTGATAACGAAAGAAACCATTATTGCTGTAAAGTTTGAAATCTCTTTTCCAGATGTCAGCGTGGTAACGCTTACCTGGTGAGACGAGAAACAAGTTCCCACACAGTGTTTTATTATTACCTACGTCTTTATTTCTTTATTTTACAAAATACAATTAATTGAAACTAGAAGCCGATATCCACACAGTATGTGTTACAGTGCGACTGTGCATTGCTTCACAAAGCTGCGGTCTACAGTATACATTCAATGAGTCTGTATTCAAGAGTTTCTTTATAGGAGAGTCAGCACATGCAATTGAAGGTTATTTTGTTACTTCTTTGTAGTTTTGCTGTTCCTTGTATTACACTAAAACCTCCATTATCTACAGCTCTGGCCAAAAGTTTTGCATCACCTAGAATTTTAATAATAATATTATTATTATTATTATTATTATTATTATTATTATTATTATTATTATTATTATTATTATTATTATTATTATTATTATAATAATAATAATAATAATAATAATAATAATAATAATAATAATAATATATGATCATAATTTAGATCTTAATACTTTGGATTTATTTAACATCATCTTAGATTTGGAAATGTAACATTTTTCAATTTTCCATGAAATATCTGGAAAACTACAAAGTGGTGTGTAATTCAATATGTTTAGCTAACATTGCTCAACAGGTTTCATTCGACTTCATGCAGCAGAATGAGTTCATTCTACAGGCTGATGATAAACTTTTGGCCGTAGTTGTGTAGTATTTGGGACCTGGGGGGTGTTTATAAAATGTTCTTCTGATAATCATTAAGGATACACTTCAAAACACAGGTAGATTATCTACACTATAGCTACAGTTCTGTCATATTTTTAAACTACAACAAAATGAAACAATCTGGAAAACATCTTTGTTGAATGCGTGTTATTCATGTATGGAGTTCCAGCCTCCCTATCGCAAAATTGTGTGGCTTTTATCACGCAGTAAATATCAGCCAAAGGTATTGCAGTGCAACCGTGCGTCTGCTAATGTACCTGTGTTTTGATGTGTGACAGTAACAGCGTTAGTATCTCATTACCAATGAGAACAATTCTGTGCAACACTTTTAAATTAGCACATTTCTTCACTCACAAAAGGCACTATTGTTTCTAAATTTAAAAAAAAAATACAAAAATAACAATAATAATATTCATAATACAAATATATCTATAATAATAATAATAATAATAATAATAATAATAATAATAATAATAATAATAATAATAATAATAACAACACTATATATGACCTGAATATCAGGTTACACGAGTTTAAACATTCAAGGGAAGCACAAAACCTTGACCTTCGCCTCTCTGTTTGCTTGAGAGCTTGAAGCCTCATTGTGAGGTATGTGCGGCTGAGCTCTGACCAGAGTGAGCTGTTTGAAATGTGCAGCACAGGGCTTGGTCTACCTGTTCCCTTATACAAATCCGCCCTTTTAAAAGCACAGCAAAGTGTAACACAGAGGAAGCATATACGGGATTCTTTACTAAAAGGCCGCAATTTAAAAAAAACCCAATAAAATAATCTTTTGATTGGCTGGAACCATTTAAATGGCTTGTTTGTCAAACTGAGTGAATTTGGACAAATCAGAAACAAGCCGTTGAAGGAATTACAATGTTGCGAAAGAAAAAAAGAATTGCCAGTCCTCGTTAGCATTTATCCGGAAGATAAGAGGCTTTCGTTTTTGATTTCCCTGAACATTATTTGTGCCCTCTCTAGTTATCAATGTAAATGCAGGAACGCTTATTTCATAGTCTTGTGCTGTTTTTTTTTTTTTTAAAGTTTCAGCTGGGATTATTTTCTTTTTTGGTCTTGTATTCATACAGCGTGACTCTATTTGCATAGTCCAAACCTGTTTTTTAGAACATCTAACCCCTGCACACACAACATTCATTTTCTATAGATAAATAGATCATAAATGCAAACATATAACTAGTCTGCTTAAGAAAGAATAAACAGAAGGAAAAAATAAATAAAAAATTGCTAATAGAATTATGATTACAGGATAATAGGCTGAATTATAATTTTAATAAAATGGCTTGGTTTGAACTAGTCTGAATGAACGCCGTCCCGGGACGATGGTTCACCAAAAGTATTTTTGTTTCTGTACGAAAGCATCCTCCTCACTTTAAAATATGATTTAAACATTGGATACAACTTGGAGGAATCTTCAAAACGTTATAAAAACTGATACACGGTTCGAGATGGTTTCTAATCTGTGGGAGCACCAAGCCACGTTTTCAGGAACAGCGGCTTGAAACCTGGTTATAGGAGACCTAGTTTGAGGTTGCTGTATCAAACCCCCAAGTCTCCCCTGGTGTGCCGCGCAGAGACCTGAAACCTAGTCTTCTGAAACCAAGTTCCAATCCACAAAGTGACTTTGTGTTCCCTCAGCTTTAAATGTAAACCCTGTTCTATATAATTCATTGTAGCCTAGTTCCCTATGTCTGTTTAATTGCTTAATTGCTTCTGGGCTTATAGGCATCGACTAGACTAATTTGGACTAAGATCCCATTTTGAGTTTGGTGAAGAGGCAGCAGGCGGGGATAAGTTCATTACCATGTGTGACTAGACACAGCACACAGTAACTATCACCAGTCAAAACATTCACTCCTACTTAGAAGTAACATCAGATTACAGTCATCTTTGCAGGAGCGCCTATAATGGCCCTCATCATTTTTTTAATATTTTTTTTAACATCAAATTGGATCGCGCAGGCTTCTGCCTGCGCTTACAAAGGTCCCTATGATCTCCCCAGCCCTTTACAGCCTTCTCTTTGAAATGAGAACGCGAAAGACAAGGGGAACACATGGCAAGCTAGTATGAAAAGGTACTGCACCAGTGGGAGGAGGAGAGAAGAGGAGGGGGTTAAATCAGATATGCGCCGAAGAAGTTTTCAGTGCTCCCCTGCAGTCGGAGGAGGCTCTTTTCGTTCACCGTCACGTAGATCTGATCGCCTTCAAACAGGTGGAAAATCCCTCCCAGGAAACTGTTACCCAACCAAGACCTCTGGGCGCCACTGCAGTAGAACTTCCTGTTATCCATCAGCTCCAGTTCTCCTGAATATCTTTCAGTTTTCCTGTTGACGTAGTGCTTGAACATGCGTTTTTGTCCCTGGCACTCAATTTGTCCGTAAAAGATTTTGGAGTAGATGAAGTAGTAGCCTTCCTTTCTGATAACCAGGGCTCCATCCTTGTAGTCAATGTTGAAAGTGAAGGCATCTCCATTCTTAGCTTCCCAGCGTAATGGACCGTCGCCAGAGATACTGCAGTTACACCCTGGAGACCAAGAAGCATTCGCATTAGCTCACTTACATTTCAAAGTGTAGGTATCTTAATTACCCTGTACCTAACATTGCATATGAGAAAACACAAACGGGACCCTGCATCGCTGTGATGTAGTTTGCAATGTGTTAATTCATATTCTGCAAATGAAGACTGTGAACAGAAATCGTGTTTAATGTACACTAATTCCACAGAACATATAGATGGCCCTGCTTACAAAACGTTCCTCGTCACGTTTGATTTACATTGAAAGAATTCAGATCATCGTTGATTCGCACAACAAGGAGGAGCAGCAATGCACTGCAGTAAAGCGACAGCTGCAGGCGCACAAGAATGGATTATCACAGAGCGCGAGTTTGCACAGGATGCTTCGCACCACAAGCTTCAAGGCAGAAATAGACGCTTGATTTAGGGCTGTGCTGATATAAACGGACACCGCTGTGGTTCTAGCACCTCCGGGCTGCCAGCAGAGAAGATGAGGCGGAGGGAAATGTAATGGCAACTTGAAAATGTCCCGCTCTTGTTGAACCCCCTGCACTTCATTTTCTGTACTCATACATTGATAGGGCTTTGACTGAAGCCAGTTAAAAACTTCTGCTTGCAGATCATTATAAACTGACTGGTCCTAGTGCAGGTGGTTTTACCCAAATCACCCGGTCCACTGTACAAGTACTTTAAATTAAAGTTTGAATCAAACCCAGTGGGATCCCCATTGCATTGCCTTTGCAGTGCGGTACTGTATTGCTATTGAAGATCATTGATACATAGACTGGCTTTCTCCCCACATCCCTTTTGGACAATATAAAGTGCCTAAAGTGGCTTGGAATACAGCAGAGTGACATTCCCACAACTAGACAATGCAGCGTACAGTACAGACCGCTCGTAAATAAAAAGACAGAGGGGACTGTTTATTAGAACACGTTTGGATCTCCATTCTGCCATAGTTTACCTCATTAAAATAGGATTCTGAAGGCCTGTTTCATATTGTTAATGAAAGACATACTCTGAAGAGTGTCACCTTGTATGTGTGATTCTGTGATTTCAATAATTCCAATCTAGACCCCACTGTCTGCAGTGTCCAGACACTACGCTGTCTGAATCCTGGATAGCTGAAATAGTGTGATGAGATGCTTGCTGTTTCCTTACCTGTGA
>NW_024474365.1:0-10000 GCF_017654505.1 Polyodon spathula
CGTGAGCCGAAGGCTTTCCCGGTTCTATTTTATCTGAATTGAAAAAAAACATATATACACGTGGATCAATATCATTGTTAAAGAAACTAATACAGTTATAAAGCAGGACTAAAATAGAATCTGCGCTAAAACTAAGAGGAAACTAAAAAGACATGAGAACAATGTTTCAAAAAGAAATGTCTTTTATGTTGCAAAACTGTTTCGCTGACAGTTTAAACTCTGTTGTGGTTTATTCAGAGCTAATATATCTAAATATATAAATATAAATACACCCACACACAGACACTCACATATATATATACACACAACACACACACACACACACACACACACACACACACACACACACACACACACATATATATATATATATATATATATATATATATATATATATATATATATATATATAACATAATATAAGACATTGAGCTGCTATTTTGCACATTATTTTTCCCATTCTGTGCATTTGCAATAATTTACCATGCTTTGCCATGCTTGTTAATATTCTTCCCCATACCTTGTTGGTCTTTACTATGCTTTCATGGCTGTTACTTTGTATTCTATGTGAATAGCAATAATATATATTTTCAGGGAAATAAGGGGTAGTGCTCTTTTTGAAGGGAGCGCCGTGTAGAATTCATAACATCTTCAATAAAGACTGTTCATGTGCATGTGTGTTCAAAACATTTCTTACAAGCCAGTGTCCCATTCAAACAAAGTGTAACCAGATCACGCAGAGCTGATCAATGACCAGTTGCTCAATGGGGGTTTATTTCTGCGGGGTGTGGAATAAGCCTGGCTCAGGGTTATGCGAGTCTCTTCCAGTGACAAGCCACTCTTACTGTATACACATTGATATGAACTTTACCTTGAATACCAGTCATTTTCTCAGCGCTGCTGGAAACCGTTTCCTGCAATAAAAACAGCTTAGAATTAGTAAGCAGCATCTGATCCTGTTGCCGTTGTGTTTGTCCGCACGGCACGGCACATTTACACGCCTATGAAGCACTGGCATTTTGTAATGTATCACTCTGGACATTAGAGTTTAGAATGAACCCATTCTGCTTCATAAAGTCCTACGAAACCTGCTGAATAACGCGGCGCTGGCATATTGAATTACACGCCGCTTTGTACCTTTCCATATCCTTAATGAAAAATGTGACATTTCAAAAATATAACATGAAATACTACTGTGCTGCTATTATGGCTTCCGGTTGACCTTTGCGAGATCATTTTGTAGTTTCTTTGATTTCATCATGTGAAATATTCTGTTCATATATATATATATATATATATATATATATATATATATATATATATATATATATATATATATATATATATATAATGTTACTACCGCGACCGCGAAATATATATATATATATAATATATATTATATATATATATAATATATATATTATATATATATATATATATATATATATTTTAGACTTTACAGTAATTATTTTTAGTAAAAAGATTGGAATTGTCTAACCTTAACATAATGTGCACAAAGCACCTCTTTAACCGTGGAGAAAGTTAAGAGTTACTCATATTGGTTCAGTAAATTTTACATTGTGTGACAGTTTTAGGAAAACTTACAGCTCTGGCCAAAAGTTTTGCATCATATATATATATATATATATATATATATATATATATATATATATATATATATATATATATATCTGTTCTATTTTTGTCAGTTTTTTCCGTTAAGTGTAGGGAAAACTACAAAGCAGCATGCAGTTCAATATGTTAAGGTGACATTATTTCAGCAGGTTTCACTGGACTTCATGAAGTCAAAATGAGTTAAACTTTTGGCCAGAGCTGTACAGTGAAGCATGTCACTATAATGATATAATGATGTCTAATTGCAGCTGGATCTCAGAACAGATCATCATTATAGTGACCACAATGAGTGCAGTATTATTTTTGGTTAGCCCCCCCTCCCCCACAAGTTACTGTACAATCACTCATGAAATGAGTAAACTAGGGTGAGCTTGGGTTTGCAGTTAAGATGTACAACCTCCAAAAAGAAAGCTTTGAACATAATACAAGAGTTAGGGAGAGTGCAATTCCACCTCTTGCTTCCTGCTTATAACAATAGTGCTGTACTCCCTGATTTAATGCACTACACTGCTACACCATCAGGGATATATATATATATATATATATATATATATATATATATATATATATATATATATATATATATATATATATAGAATAAATCTGAGCACACTCTCCTGGCAAGATGACCCACTAGATTGTAATTCAATTATTGTATCAAAGTGTGATCCTGTGACATCACACTCTATTAAGCTCTAATAATAGCAGATAGTGTTCTTATTATATCAGTGTTTATTTGTGTTTATGCTGCACACACACACGCACGCACGCACGCACGCACGCACACGCGCACGCACGC
This sequence comes from Polyodon spathula, assembly GCF_017654505.1. Classification (NCBI taxonomy): domain Eukaryota; kingdom Metazoa; phylum Chordata; class Actinopteri; order Acipenseriformes; family Polyodontidae; genus Polyodon; species Polyodon spathula. The sequence continues at coordinate 2,435 of NW_024474365.1, forward strand.
ACGCAGTGCATCTTCATTTATACTCTATCAACTGTTACCCTTATTCTGCACGCTCCTAACATCTAACTCCCTCACTATCGCAGATACATTCCGCTGCTGCTATTGTGGAAACCATTGACCGAGATCAATCTAAGCAAACAAACTGTAATAACAAACGTGGTTTCACACAGGGCTGCTCACCGAGATGGCTACTGTCCTCCTCTCCAAGTCCCAGATAAAGTATCCCAGAATTCCCACGCCGGAGAGAGCCAGGAACACGAGCATGAAGAGCAGCCATTGCGCCGCATTGCCATTGCGCAGTCTCCTTCGCTCAGGCGGGAAAGTGTCCGCTTTCCCGTCTACAACAAACACGGACGGGTACACCACGTTACCATCCGACATTCTTCAAGCAGAAAACAGAGCTCCAAACCAGAAGCCTTGACAACTGAATCAGTGAATAGCACGAGGGAATTCTCCTGTGTGCAGGGCTCACGTTACTACTTGCGGCCGTGCTGCTTAAACACCCGTGGAGGAGTTCACTTTCTGTGCCAGAGTGGTCGCATGCGTTATTTAAAAGGGAAGCCTGCGACGCCCACACTGTCGCTTGCGTTACATCTACTGTGGTTAGCCTGCATGTCTACTGGCCGCCCTTTCTTCCTGTCTGCATTCTTATGACCGAACTGACTGCTAAAGAAAATAAAAGGTTCCAGTTAATAACTAACCCCCCTGCTGCTGCTGCTGCTGCTGCTGCAAGCCTTCCTCTTTCCTTGCAGCTTGCAAGCCACCTGGTACTGAAGTGAGCCAGGCTGCCTTCTTTTAGCAAACCCTTCTGTGCAGTAACAGCAGGCGGGGTTTCATTGCACACAGTACATTGGCTTCCATTACAGTCCAAGGTTTTATTTTTTGCGCAAAATCTTTTTTTTTTAGGCTTTGACTTTGCTAAGGCTTTGGTTTATAACCATGCAATAGCTATACAGTTTTATAAAGGGGACAGTTTTTAGCCACCTATTCTACTTTGGGATGTTTAAACTGTAATTCTGTCTATGGCTATTGCATGGTTATAAACCACCTACAATGCTTTATTAACACTTTATAACACTGTTATTACCGTCTATTATACATTTATAAAACGCTAATAAACGGTGCCTTAATATAAAGTGTTACCAATACATGTATTCAGGAAAAGTCAAGAACAGACAACCGTGGATCTTTCGCACAAGCAGAGCAATTAAAATTTTAAAGGTGAAAATGATTGCCGCGGTGTTACCCTAAAGCCTCACCGGATATCAAGTTAGAAAACAGGACTGAGTCTCTCCTCGGCTCGTGGAGAACGCCCTCTCGGAAAAGAGGAGAGCACAGAATCAAACAGATGAAGAGAAGTCAAGAGGCCTCCCCCCGGCTGGCTGAGGGGCTCCTTTGCTTTGGGAGACCACTTCCCTCGAGGGAGAGACTGGAACTCTGGAAAGATAACATTAAATAGCCATGCAAGGGGACCAGGTGCCTTTAAGGTTCACCTGCCTTGAAACCCCCAAGCCCTCACAACTGTGCCACCAATGCAAGCTTAAAGAGAAATCTCACCGCTCAGTGGAGAGGACCCCCCCTCACCCCCGTGGGAGGAAACCCTGGTGGCAGTGCTGGTGCCAGGAGTTACTGGGCCCTGGTGTTTCACGCTAAGTAGCAAGGATTTGCTAATGTGTGTTTTGACTGACAGTACAACTTATTTTAGCATCGGGACAACAGTTTTTTGTTGTTGTTTTTTGATAATTGTCTTCGAAAAAAGGATTGGTATGGGCAAAGATGTTATAGAATATCTTTGCTATAGGCTTCCCTCTTGACCCCCCCCCCCCCCCCCCCGGGCCCCCCGGCCCGTTGTTTCAATGCTCTGTGAGCTTTGAGAATCGAGCCCTGCTGTACAGTATGCGCAAGGGAAGAGCTAAGAAGAGTTGGACCACAGCCTCATTTTCATTAGACCTTGCAGGATACTCTTCTGTATGGTTATTCTGAGGTTTTGTTCTTGTTTTGCCTGCAATCTGTGTCTTCAGCACCTGCAGAGATCATCCATTCTGAGTGATACCCAGACCACTGACACAGAAGAGCTCTGGTGATTCATCTCGGAATCATTCACTACTACAGAGTTGGAGGACCCACTCAGGGATACATTGCTCATAGACTGTCCTTTTATAGGAAGGGACAGTCCAAGCTCTAAGGCCACTGATTAACTCTCGAACATGAAAAACTGTGCTACTATTATGGCTTCTGGTAGACTTTTACGATATCATTTTGTAGTTCCTTTGAATTACACAATGTTAAACAAAAAGATGGAAATTATGTTCATGTATTTATTTATTTATTTTTTAATTATGTCTCAATCCTAAAATTCTAGGTGATGCAGAACTTTTGGCCACAGCTGTACGCTGTTAAATGTCTACTCCCTGAAACAATATTTGGAAATGTTACCGCCCTTCATTTCCAAACGCTTTTTCAATCACCGTAATAGAGAAGCGAAACCTTCCAAAAGCTCTAAGGTTCTGCTGCATTAAAACAAACACAAGTGTGATTCAGCATTTCAGTTTGGATCATCCTATACCCCCAAGCAACGATCTCTAGTTTATGCTGTCTATTATTACACATCAGGTCAATTTCACCCACTAAGCTGCTTCATCGTGTGGCAGATTTGTACAATAAGTATCGTTTATCAATAATAGAAATGCCAGTTATCAACTCTGATTAACTATGTAACTTCATGAAGAATAAAAGAGGATCACAGATCCATGGTTTCAATAGAGATCTGTGGGGGGCGGCCCTTTAAACTGTCCTGTGCGTGTCAAAGGAGCATGAGACACGAACACGAGCACACAGTCTAAACGTTGGTGTGTTGCCTCATTCTGGTTCTTGCTTTTTTAAGATTTCTGTCACTGTCCTCAATCCCCCCACCCCCCTTCAGGAAGTCAATGAACCGCAGAGCAAGCTGAACAAAGTGCTCTGTGTTTAGCAATGACAGAAACATTGTTCCGTGTCATGGGCAGTTTTGTTCCATGACTATAGCGGCCAGATTTTGGAAGGACTGATGATGACCGCAGGAAAAGGAGAAATTCTAATCCTGTCTTTCTACTTCTCATAAAAAGAAAAAATAATGCATCATCTTCTAGTAACCCCTGTGGGAACAGTGACCCCCCCTGCTGCTGGCCCCTGCTGGATCCTGTTACACAGTGTGGGCACAGGGATCAGTCTCAGCTCAATAGAGCTGTATTTGGGGGTAGGTGGTCTCAAGCCAAAATGCAAAAAATCGGTTTTGAACCCTCGACATCAGCAAGCAAAAGCCTTTTCATCTCAGCAGGTCAGCAGGTTGGAGAGATGCTCTGGCCCTGTGTATTAAGGGCCTTGTAGGCAAGCAGGAGAATTCTGAAAGTAACCCTGAACTTCACAGGAAACCAGTGCAGCTGGGCAAGACAGGGGGTGAAGTGATCATGTTTTTCACATCTGATAAGGATCCCAACAGCGGCATTTTGAGCCAGCTGCAATCGGTTCATGGCGTGTGATGGAGGACCACCTTAGAGAGAGTTGCAGTAGTCGAGTCGAGAGCAGATGAATGCATGACAGAGTATCTCTGTGTCCGGGTGAGAAAGGTAGGGACGGACCTTTGAGATGTTTTGGAGCTGGTAGAAGGAGACTACAGAGGAGATTTGGGGCGGTGCTATGGGAGTAGATGGTCTCAATCCATAAACAAAAATCAGTTCTGAACCTTCTACACTAGCAAGCAATAGCCTTTTCATCTTATTGAAGCTTATTGATTTACCGGTGTAGGGCAGAAAACAAATCATGCCTATTGGTGACGCCATGCTAGAAATGAGGAGTCTGCACCTTTAAATTCAAATGAATGCAGGGTTCACCTTGACAGAGGCTACGGTAAGCGAGAATGTGAGAGAGCCTGTACGCAAGACTAACCAGCTGCACTATCCCTTCTACTCTACACATCTCCCAGTACCGTGTCCTCTCCCAGCAGAGTCTCTTCAACCCATGTCTTGTGAGTCTACAGTGAACACTCAAGCCTTACTCTGGCACCAGGCCAGCTAACGTTTCTGCTTTATTCCAAAAATATCTGAGCTTGCAAAAAATGACTGGAAGACAAGCGGCTCTGTATGATTGCGGTGTGAGCAAAGGAGAGCAATCGTTTCTCAAGCATGGGTTTTGTAACTCCAACTCCTGTCATTTAAGGAACTCGAAAGTTTCTGGACAGAAGAGAATTGTTCTTTGTTTGGTATTTAAATAATAAATAATAAAGCATTTCTCATCCAGTAGTGAAGCCGAGTCTTACTGTACAGAAGATAAAGATACCACACACAGTCACACTGTGCTGTGAACGGCAGCAGGTACAGCAGCCCTGCTCAGACTGTGGACTGTCAGACAAAAAGGGACCGCAAAATTCACCCCCAGTTTTAAGTCTGTAAAGGTTTAAATGAAAACAGATTTCTAAAAAAAAAAAGACATTTTTACTAACTGAAAGTGTCCTGTTTTATGAGGATCTTAAATTGATTTAAATGGTTTTGTTTTGTTTTTTTCTCAAAAAGTTGTGTATGGAGTATAAAATATCGAATTGCCCAAAATGTAACGAAATGTAAAATATAACGACTATAAACGCTAAAATCTGATTCACATTTTAAACGTCAAACGACGGTGTGCATGGCACGATTAGTCTACTGAAAGTACAGCTCTGGTAAAAAAAAAGTTTAGGATCACCTCCAGTTTTAGGATTGAGACTAAAAAACTATTGAACAGAAATGCAGATCTTGTATTTAGCATCGTGGAATCAAAGAAACTGCAAAATGACATCGGAAAAGTCTACTGGAAGCCATAATAGTAGCACAGTAGTATTTCATGTTAGATTTCGAAATGTCACATTTTTATCAGTTAAAAGTCTGTGGAAAGCTACAAAGCGGTGTGCAATTCAATATGTTAACGCAACATTACCCAGCAGCTTTCATTGGACTTTATGAAGCACAATGAGTTCATTCTATAGGGTGATGCTAATCTTTTGGTCCGAGCTGTAGCCGGCCGGCCCTAGTCTGCCAGTGCCTCTCTGGTGATTACCACACTGGGTTTCAGCAGCTTCGGGGCGTCCCTTCGGGCTGTGGTTTGCCTCGTGCTACTTTGGTATCAATCCCAGCTTCAGTTTCGTACCCACGGGCTCTGAAAGCAGCGTTCATCACTGACTCAGAGAGAGCCTGTCGGCTACCCTCTCGCAAGGAGAGACGCCTACAGCTTACAGTAATGCAAGAGGCTGCGTGTTTTCTTGTTTGCTGATACTGGCATGAGAAGGCATTGTGTTGCTATTGAGATAAACTGCAATTCCACCCGCAGAACAAATAAACAAATCAGGTGAGGGGGGGGTTTCCATCTTAGTTTTTTGGGTTAAATTTAAAAAGTAAGTCCTGAAGTCTAATGCCTTGATCGGTGTTAAATCAAGCAAGTTGGCTGTTATTATTATTATTATTATTATTATTATTATTATTATTATTATTATTATTATTATTATTATTATTATTAGTCAGGACTACTAATAATATATGTAGATTTTTATTATTTTATTTTAGCGTGCCTGGTTGTTTTGCCTCTGATTTTCTCCCTGATTTGGAATATCCAATCATATCTTTTTCCTCACTGCAGCAATGCCCCACACATCAGGAGAACTGAAGGTTCAGCGGGCATCCTCAGATTGTATTAACAGTGCACAGCTCCCCATGAGCAACATGACCAGGCAACCCTAATAATAATAATAATAATAATAATAATAATAATAATAATAATAATTGCAGGCTACAGCAAAACAACTTTACCACCACTTCAAATATATATATATATATTTTAAATAAACTCTCAAACTAGCTCATCAGTCCAGCAGATCCAGAGCTGGGACATGCTATCAGGGGAACACAGTACAGCCCAGCAGAGCAGAAATACATGAGGAGAAGCAGTCCAACTCTACAGGTAACAGAACTCCACGGAAACCGTGGAACTTGCAGGATCCCGCGCGATTCAGAGCCACAGATTCACCATATTCTGCAACTACATCAGCATCATAATGAGCAATAACCAGACTGCTAAAGGGAGCTGGACTATATCGCTTCTCTGCTCGGTTCTAGTTCTGTGAAATGAACAGATGTTTTGTCTCCTTCGGAAAGTGGGGGCTATTTAAAGGCTGGGGCTTTGAAACCGTGGCCCAATAACTAGATTTTTTTGAGGGGGTTCGGTTTCTAAAGATTATACCGACGAAAACGCTTGCTATATTAAATTGGAAGCACTTAACCCACGAACTGTTCGATATAATTATGTTCGCTTGATTTCCATTTTCAGAAGCCATTGTTAATGCAAATGCTCAACATACAGAACGCTCTGAAAACGTTCGCATGTTTTCCTGCACATTTGGACTGCCTCTGCTTCTGAGTAATCATGAAACGAAAAAAAAAAAACTTTCAAAGTGCAAGACAAAGTCAAAAGACCACCTTCGAATGATGAGAAAGGAAATAAGAAAACAAGTAAATACAAACAGGAAACTCTGGCCCACGCAGCTGCTCTGGGTTCCGTTGCAGTGGAAAGAGAGACACATTCAGAGGTGTTGCTCGTGGTATGTTTCTGGAAACCAAAGCTTCAGGTGTTAGAGGAGCTTTACCAATAACTGGAAGGCTCTGACTAGGACGCTGGTGGAAAGATTCATGTGGTCTACTTTGTAATGTCTGATTATCCCGTAGTTGTGTTTTATAATATAATATTATTTAATAGATTGGTAATACAGCAGTGTTGAGTCACTGTTCTGGTTTTTTTCATGATAAAACATGATGCATGGTACTACACTTGGTTAAAGAAATCTCAGTTTGTAAGCCGTGATTTCAGATAGTCTTGCACTTGCTTCCGGGAGGGAGAAATTGGCTCCACCCTCTTCAATGGATTCTTGCCTGTCTCCATAACCAATCCCCTGTGGACTGATATGCTTTCAGTAATGTGACCCAGCCAGGAAACACAAGTTTAACACATCTACCCAGTACCAGAAACCGTGTTTCAAAATTCAAATATGTTTCCTCTTTGTCATGATCGCTCTGCCACTTGTGAATTCACAAGGGCACGGCTGGTAAAAAAAAACAAAAAAACAAACAAATCCACGTGATGAATAAGAAATCGCGGTGTTCTTGCATTGATCTGCTAGCCCTTCAACTGTTAGATTTAATTGATACTTAAACTAATGTTCTAGTGCTGTCGTAGGGTTTGTGGTTGAGGTCTGGTTTTGAATCTGCCTCAGGTCACAAGTGAAGTTAAATTGATGGTCTCCACTCTCTCTCTCTCTCTCTCTCTCTCTCTCTCTCTCTCTCTCTCTCTCTCTCTCTCTCTATAAGTTTTAGAACATTTTGGTCAATCTGAATTTCTCCTTTCAAAAACCGTGAGTTAATAAATTCTGGAGCAGACGTCTCCATAGGGCGGTAGAGGGCGCAAGCGAGATTTAAAAAAAGAAAACAGGAGAACCTGCATAATGATGTGCTACCACTAGAGGTCAGCAAATCGACAGCCTATAGCCTGCAATCACAGGAAAAGACAACC
>NW_024474366.1:0-1892 GCF_017654505.1 Polyodon spathula
GTGCAATTTCAACACGTTGTACAGATTCTCATCAACCCATGCAATTAAAAAACCCCAGTCGAGCGCTGAGGGAATTCTGGCCTCCTGCCCTTCCATATCTAGCACAAACTTAATTTGAAAAAAACAAACAAAAAAAAAAAAAACTTGATTTTGCAATCAAACAAAATACACACTAATTTACCTGCTACACACACGGTTCTACAGCTTAATCACTGAAGCCATTAATTATTAACAGAAAAGCAGCAATGATTAGACAGGGATTTGTGTAAGGAGCAGAGGACAGGGCGCTGGTGTGTGCTTATGGAGGATCTGATCTTTGTGTAGTTTTTACACCCCTTGTGTGTAAAGCTAGCTTGCTGGTTTATCTCTCTGCGCCATCAGCAACTTTTTGACCAGACTACTCCTGCTTGCACCAGGTCAAGTGAGGTCAGTTCGTTTTATAGCCCCTTCCCCAGGCAATAAAGCATTCTTGCAGCTTGTAACCTTTTCATAACCCTCTTTCCACACACTTCAGAGAAAAGCAAGTGGCTGAGTGGAGCAGCTTGAAATGGGAACGGTTGCACACACACACACACACCCACACATACAACACACACACACACAACAAAACCACACACACACACACCACGCACACACATACACAAACACACACACACACACAAACCCCCCCCCCCACACACACACCCCCCCACACAAACACACACACACACACACACACACCCACAAACACACACACACGCACACACAACACACACACACACACACACACCCCCACACACACACACACACACACCCCCCCCCCCCCACACACACACACACACAGGCATACACAGACGCAAACACACACACACACACACACTCACTGAGACAAACACAGACACTCACTGAGACAAACACACACAGAGTTGTGAAGATAGCACATTCACAGCACGTCAAGCAACTCTCTTTATATAATTGATGAGAAACCCAGGTGGTTTAGAAGTCAACGCTACTAATGTTTTATTAGCAAGCCCTACACATTTTCAAACATGATACAGCAACTGAGCAAACCTCCTGAGCCCAGCTTTACCTTGGCTCTGCTGTACCGTTTCTCCTTGATTAAATTGTCATTATTCATCTCAGTTTAGAACTAAAAAAAAAACCCCAACAAACCTCAACAGACCCACAGCTAGACAGAGCTTGGTGTTGTAACAGACTCGTCGCTGTCAGCAACCACGCAGTGCGGGGAAGCAACGGACAAAGCAAAGGTAATGCTTTGAGGTCACGATGAGTTTGTGTATGGAGATTCTTCTTCACACAGAGAGTGGTGAGGGGATGGAATGGGTTACCTAGTCATGTTGCTGAAGGAGACTCTTCTTCACACAGAGAGTGGTGAGGGGATGGAATGGGTTACCTAGTCATGTTGCTGAAGGAGACTCTTCTTCACACAGAGAGTGGTGAGGGGATGGAATGGGTTACCTAGTCATGTTGCTGAAGGAGACTCTTCTTCACACAGAGAGTGGTGAGGGGATGGAATGGGTTACCTAGTCATGTTGCTGAAGGAGACTCTTCTTCACACAGAGAGTGGTGAGGGGATGGAATGGGTTACCTAGTCATGTTGCTGAAGGAGACTCTTCTTCACACAGAGAGTGGTGAGGGGATGGAATGGGTTACCTAGTCATGTTGCTGAAGGAGACTCTTCTTCACACAGAGAGTGGTGAGGGGATGGAATGGGTTACCTAGTCATGTTGCTGAGGCTGAATCACTGGGATCCTTTAAGACTGGACTTGATAAGGTTCTGATTAATCAGCTGCTGGGTACCGGATGGGCGCTGATGGGTTGAAACACACTTATCGTGCATTTACTATGGAGTGGGCAGTTTGAAACAGACCTATTGTCTACGCTATGTCACA
>NW_024474367.1:0-7404 GCF_017654505.1 Polyodon spathula
TGACAAATATGAATCGGGTGCATTTCTGTGTGTGTGTCTATCCTAATTATACAATGAAAAGGGCCACTCTCCTCTTCATTTCAATTGTCTACATGAAGTCATAGCCGTGCTGACAACTCAGGACACTGCCATGGTTCTCTTTAGACCTGTTTACATCAATTGTACTTAACTGACCTCTGTTTGAGAACAGTAAATCAGTTTGTGGAGCTTTCTAACTCACAACAGAGCCTCTTTGGTTCAAACTCTTATGGAAACGATGCTTGAGCACTACCTTGTGGTCGGTGTATCTTTAAATATATTTGACACAGTGTTACTGAGAAACCACACAGGAATACATAAGGGGGTTTTGCATGCATGCTTACTTTCCATTCGATAAAGCCACAGTTTTTTTTTTTTTTTTTTTGCTGTCAGTATGATAAAAAGCTACCACAGATTATGATAGCCCATGATGCATCCACTGTATGTATATGGAATATAATTCAGTGCAGTATAACTTACATAGGTACTTATGGAAAGGTGCCTCCATCTATCCCCTGATAAATCATGGTAGAAATTGTGTTTGATTGTTAGGGTTTCTCATAATTCCAGTTCCTATGTAAAGAAATCACCCAATGCATAGACAATACTAAAGTTAAACAAGACCCATTCCACCCCCTCCCCCCCCCCCCCCCCCCCACCCCCCCCCCCCCCCCCCCCCCCATTAAAAAAGTGGAACATTCGATCCATCAGTGCTCATCCGATTCCCAGCAGCTGACTGATCTCAGAACTTTGTCAAGTCGGGTCTTAAAGGACCCCAGTGATTCAGCATCAACATGACTAGGTAACCCATTCCATCCCCTCTCAACTCTCTGTGTGAAGAAGAGTCTCCTTCAGCAACATGACTAGGTAACCCATTCCATAACCCACTCCCCCCTCACCACTCTCTGTGTGAAGAAGAGTCTCCTTCAGCAACATGACTAGGTAACCCATTCCATCCCCTCCCCACTCTCTGTGTGAAGAAGAGTCTCCTTCAGCAACATGACTAGGTAACCCATTCCATCCCCTCACCGCTCTCTGTGTGAAGAAGAGTCTCCTTCAGCAACATGACTAGGTAACCCATTCCATCCCCTCCCCACTCTCTGTGTGAAGAAGAGTCTCCTTCAGCAACATGACTAGGTAACCCATTCCATCCCCTCCCCACTCTCTGTGTGAAGAAGAGTCTCCTTCAGCAACATGACTAGGTAACCCATTCCATCCCCTCACCACTCTCTGTGTGAAGAAGAGTCTCCTTCAACAACATGACTAGGTAACCCATTCCATCCCCTCATCCCCCACTCTCTGTGTGAAGAAGAGTCTCCTTCAGCAACATGACTAGGTAACCCATTCCATCCCCTCACCACTCTCTGTGTGAAGAAGAGTCTCCTTCAGCAACATGACTAGGTAACCCATTCCATCCCCTCCCCACTCTCTGTGTGAAGAAGAGTCTCCTTCAGCAACATGACTAGGTAACCCATTCCATCCCCTCCCCGCTCTCTGTGTGAAGAAGAGTCTCCTATCCTCTGTCCTGTCCTATTATTTCTTCAAATACACGGTGACATAACAGGAAACAAAATGCAGAACTGGCTTTTTTTTTTATTTTTAGCAAGTGAAGAAGTGTTGAGAACGACACTGGAAAACGGAATTACAGCAATTCATTTTACACTTCACTATTTCTTTCTTTTTTTTTTTTAACATCTCACGGTAGGCATGTGGTTGAGCTCATTTCTGTAATAAGTCCCTTACTGTTTTTTCTAAGTGTTATTTTACTGCTCTCCAAGTTTTTCCTTGTTTTCTGCAGATACAGCTTTAAATGTGCAGGCCGGTTGTTGTTTGTTTTGGTGTTGATGTTGTTTTGTTGTGTTCATGCACAGTTTTTTTTTTAAAAAACAGGCGTTAGCAGCTGTAGCATTAACGTTATATATTATATTTCACAGCAACAATACTTCATACACTAGCCGCCTCACCGCCCATGTGTGCAAACAAGCCTTACCTGCACACAGCTGTTCGCTTCTGATTGGCACAAATCACCTTTTTTTAAAGCCCACCTCTTGTGCTCTCATTGGTCAAAGGGTTCACGAACAACCAGTTGCCTACCGGGAAGGTAAACGCCCTTCAGCCAATGGGAAGGCAGGGAAAGCTTGCCGAAGAGGGGGTGAAAGTTTGTTGCAGGAAAGTTTCTTTTAAACTCTGCCCTGGCTGTTTAATATCATGGCTCCTGGTTGTGCCCCGGTGGGCTCCGTCTGGGTTTTCTTTTGCATTTTAATTTTGTGTCTGCAGCGGGGAAGGGCTTTCGGTGAAACCAGAGACACCGAGTTTACTTTCATTTTGCCAGCTGGGAGAGTCGAATGTTTTTACCAGAAAGCGACGCGAAACAGCACCATAGAAGTGGAGTACCAGGTAGAGCCAGCGGGGTGGACCTGTACGTGTGCGTGTGGATTGCAATGTGCTGGGCTGGGCTGGGCGAAGGTTACTTCACAAAAGCGACCTGTCTGTGTCTGTTGTGTTGTGCTGGGGGAAGGTTACTTCCCCAAAGCGACCTGTCTGTGTCTGTTGTGTTGTGCTGGGGGGGCGGGCGTGTGTGGGGGCGGGGGTGGCGTAATGATAGGTGGGGGGGTGGGTGGTGTCGAGCGACCTGTCTCTGTTGTGTTGTGCTGGGGGAAGGTTTCTTCCCCAAAGCGACCTGTCTGTGTCTGTTGTGTTGTGCTGGGGGAAGGTTTCTTCCCCAAAGCGACCTGTCTGTGTCTGTTGTGTTGTGCTGGGGGAAGGTTTCTTCCCCAAAGCGACCTGTCTTCCCCAAAGCGACCTGTCTGTGTCTGTTGTGTTGTGCTGGGGGAAGGTTACTTCCCCAAAGCGACCTGTCTGTGTCTGTTGTGTTGTGCTGGGGGAAGGTTACTTCCCCAAAGCGACCTGTCTGTGTCTGTTGTGTTGTGCTGGGGGAAGGTTACTTCCCCAAAGCGACCTGTCTGTGTCTGTTGTGTTGTGCTGGGGGAAGGTTACTTCCCCAAAGCGACCTGTCTGTGTCTGTTGTGTTGTGCTGGGGGAAGGTTACTTCCCCAAAGCGACCTGTCTGTGTCTGTTGTGTTGTGCTGGGGGAAGGTTACTTCCCCAAAGCGACCTGTCTGTGTTGTATTACTAGTTGGAGGGGGGGTTGGGGTGATACTGCACACAAGCACCGCGCTCACACTCGACAAATTAAAAGAAAATACAAAGAAATCCTTTCGATGTATTTGAGCGATTGCGAGAGTCACTCAGTCAGAATTAAACCTGGCAATGCGTGCATTAAATGCATTTAAATCGAGTGATTGATTATTGTAATTATTATTACATTCGTGTTAGTTTTTATAACCGACTCGCTATGCTCGACTGACTTAGAGAAATGATTTGCCTAAAGTGAGCTGCTCGTTTCCGGCTTGCGCTGCAATGATGTCTGGTATGAGACGCAATTCTTCCCTAATCTGATAATCTTTTTATAAATGTTGTCATTTTTACAATGCTTTACCAATACCACACTGATTAAAAAGACTGTACAAACTGTCATTTGTTTAATTGCTTAAAGTCGCCTCAGTGGTTGAGTAATTATTGTTGCCTGCGCACACATTGCTGTAAACCTGTGTTTTATAAAGCAGTAGCAGAAAGCAGACGGCACACCAGGATATGCCTGTAACAGAGATGCACGGTAACTTGGAGAGTTTCCAGCCCGCACCTCATAAACTAAACACAAAAAAAGAGCCTTCTGTTCTGCAGACTGAGCCAACACCCTTGGGATCTGCACTCTGTGTGTGTGTGTCTATATATATATAATGCTGTTGTATATTTATTCAGCAAAAACATATCTACCCTCCCATGCTCTAGAGGGTTCTTTTATTAAAGCTTAGAGCAAAGGCAGATTTTGACACTTCTGTTACAAAAAAAAAAAAGTTTTTATCAGTGGTGACGTACTTTCTTTCTTGTCGCCGTTTGGGCCTTAGAATCAAATTAGTGCCCTAGTACACCTAGGAATCTCATGAGATTGCATCTTGAGCGATCAATGCAAAGGCTTTGCCCTTTTGAAACCAGATTGCGCTGCAGGCCCCCCCTCTCTCATCACACCGCAGGCTCACCCTCCACCTGCCTGCACAGGCATTGCTTTTGTGTTGCAACTTGGAGAAGTTTCCCCCTGGGCTGAGCTCTTTAGTTCAGTATCCCTGGTCTGTTCCATTGAAACACTCAGCCTGCCACTGGTCTGCACACTACGGAGGGGTTTTGCAGAATCCAGATCTGTAGGTCGCCCATGTTCCGCTACAGTGCAAGATCTGTGCATCTTATTCCCGTCCCTGCTGCCGTACAGAAGAGCGGTCCTCCCCTTTCTTTAATAGGTAATTCCATGGGCCATCTGACTTATTTAAATTCTGAGATATATATTTCTGTACTGTAATATGGTACTAACGAAACTTTTTTTTTTTTCCAGCACTCATTTTAAAATCTAAGACGTGTCGTGCGTTTTTGATATGATATATTCAAACCAGCGTTCATCGCGGTGGTATTCATTGATTGTGCGATTATTTCGGGGTTAAATGCCGGCGGTCTTGCCCGTGTCCTGTGAGGGCGGCACGGCGGGCGCGGCGGGTTTCACGGCGCTCACGCTTGCTTATTTTTGCCCAGGTGATCGCCGGCGCTGGCATGGATGTCGATTTCACAATCGCTCACCCCGAGGGCTTCCGGCTGGTCTCGGACTTCAGGAAATCGGACGGGATCCACACGTGAGTCGGGGCTGAGAAAGCTGTTTCGTTCATGGGGGGAGAGGAGGGTATACTGATACAGGAGCAGGCATTCCTGGGCACTTGGAGCCCTGCACTGTAGTTTGCAATGGGATAAAGTTAACCCAAGACTACTTCAAATTCAGCACAGAGAGAAGAACAAGAGGGTGTACATGGAAGTTGAGTAGAGTTTAGAAGAGAAAGGAGGAAGCCCTGTTTTACACAGAGAGTTAGAAATGCACGGAATTTCCAACCAGGTGAAGCAGCAGGATCTAAAACACTGGGAGCGTTTAAATAAAGACGAGAGTCTGTGCTTTTAAACAAGTTTGGTGGAAATGGACTCGGGACGCTGCATTCTTAAAGAGGGTTAAGCCCTTACAAAAGCAGCACCTGTATTTCCAGTGATGCCTGTAGGTCCAGACTGATCTGAAGGTTTGAAAGTGATGCTGAGAGGGTTGTGCCGAGACACCTCTGGTTGGGAACGATGGAGGTTTTGCAGCAGGGGTTTTTGCTAGGGGTCAATTGCTAATTTCCAATTCCTTTTTAAAATCGACTCCAAATCCCCATTCTCTTTGAATCAGTTCCAGCACGTCGCTGATCAGTCTGCAGCGTTCTGTTATAATGAGTTTCTCGCAGGGGCAGCACATGACTTGAACTGAAGCCACTGTTTGTTATTCAATTAAAAATCGGCTTCAGATGAAAGCAGGTGAACAAGCACGATTGTATTGTAAAATAAATAACACACTTTGTACTGCAGGGGTAAAAACCCTGGACTGGAGAGCTACTGGTTTTCGTTTCAAACTGAGTTCTTAGTTGCTTAATTGCACCGATTAGTGGCTTAATTATTCAAGATTAACATGTTCCAGATCTGTAGCCACTGATGATGTAAAGACTCTTAGAAATCCTGCTGGATCAGGGCTCATCGGTGAATCCCCCAGTATCTGAGTAAATCTTTAGAGGGAAAAAAAACCTAGTTTGACGAGGTCGAGGTCCCAACCTCTAAGCTTGCGTACAGGCCAAACTAGTTCCCAGGTTTTACTACGAGCTTGATTAGCCACAGTGTGTGAACAAGCTCAAGTGTGTCTTACTAAACTCATAGTAAAAACAGGAATGGATCAAACACGGAAACTTTCCTCCACTTGTTGAAGTAAGCCTACATAACATTCCTGAATAACTAAGGGATTGATCCTTACACAAAGGTAGACTCCAAGTGTCACATCAATAATAAACGTGCTTAATATATATATCTGCCTTGTTGCATCCTAGTTGCACATTGTACTGATGATTATTTGCACTTACTGTAAACTACAGTGTATTTAAATATGAACCCCCTACTGCCCTGTAACACCTGCGAGTCGCCTTGGATAAAGGCATCTGCCAAATAAATAATATGAATTAGAATGGACCCCTGTCCTGGTTTCCTCCTCCTCCTCCTCCCTCCCTGTGCAGGATCGAGACAACAGCCGATGGAGATTACGAGATCTGCTTTGACAACTCGTTCAGCAGGATGTCTGAGAAGATGGTGTTCTTCGAGGTCATCACGGAGGGCTTGCTGCAGGACACGGCCGTAGAGGACTGGACTGACGTGGTGCAACCAGAGGAGCTCGTGGACCTCAAACTGGACGACATCAGGGTAACCGTCACTGCAGCTTGGCTGTGCTGCAAAACCCGGCTCTTCTGTGACATCATGGCAGGCAGGCAACGAAAACCAGCCTGAATACGACAGAGCTTGGAAACAGTGCGCCCGACGGTCTTAGTTATAGATCTGATGTTTTATTCTTTTAAAGCTTCCCGTGCACTTTTTGTATTAGTCTAGTATCCAAAAAAAACATTCCTCGTTTCCAAATGCAGCAGCAACGCGTTTTTCATCCCCTCTGTGTTTCAGGACTCCATGGACGGGGTGCACCGGAGGCTGGAGAGGAGCATGCAGATGCAGGTGATGCTGAGAGCCTTCGAGGCGCGGGACCGCAACGTGCAAGAGGACAACCTCTCCCGCGTCACCTTCTGGTCCTCCCTCAACGTGCTGGTGATGGTTTCGGTGGCCCTCGTGCAGGTCTACCTGCTCCGAAGCCTCTTCAATGACAAGAGGAAGGTCCGCACGTAGAGGGAGCGGAGCCGAGCCCCGCACTCGCTTTCCCACTGTGAACCGGACCCTAGCGACCGTCCGCGCGCACCCGCGTTCTATCAGAACCAGAATCCTGAGCAAGGGGGTTCTGTGCAACCCAACGCAATCATTCCATACAGCCCTGGCCAGCGGTGTCTCCCCACCCTATAGAAAGAACTCATTGTGCTTCATGAAGTCGAATTAAACCTACTAAATACACGTTATCATTGACATATTATAATTACACACCACTTTGTAGTTTTCCCACATAAGCTGACAATCGAAAAATGGGACATTTTGAAAATCTAACATAAAAGCCCACGACGTATGCCGAAAAACGTACAATTACGAAACCAAACGTCTTCCAAGACATTTTTAATTGTAAGGACAAAAATTAACGCATTCTCAATCCTAAAATTCTAGATGGTGCACAAAACTTTTGGCCAGAGCTGTATGGAATTATTTTCTTCGTTACGATCCTGACTTTGGTATCAAAACTGCATGTTTAAGACCGATACAGCCGGTCCGAGAGAGATCCAGCTAACT
>NW_024474368.1:0-5121 GCF_017654505.1 Polyodon spathula
ACATCTTGTAATGTGACTTTAAAGAAAATACGATCGATCGCTATTTAACTTCAGAATCACACATTAAACAAAAAGCTACTACAGAGGCTGCTGAACAGAACGTAAAAAATAAACAGCTTTCAGAAAACAAACTGGAAAGTCAGCACAGACAAAAAAGTATACCTGTGTCGGTTGTACCCAATTTAAATCAGCACTACAATCAAGCACAGCTACCTCAGTTAAAAACAACCTGCTGTTTACATTTTAAACACAGTTAGAATTTTAGACCCAAATAGGCACGTTTTCTTTGTTTTGACTCGGTACTGATAAAATAAATTCCTGGATGGGACAAATAACATGACAACAACATGCTACATAGATGGACTTTATTAAAGAATGCCAGATACCTTTGGGTAAACGAGTTTTGGGACTGTTTCTAATTGATTTCCACATCTGTATAACTTGGCAAAGCTTTGCTTTACACTTCCAACCAATTCAGTGGATGCAGACGTGCAGTCTCAATGTGGGGGCACACCAGAGAGACTTGGGAGAGTTGGGAGATGTTGCATGCTTGCCTTTTAACAAATGACAGCACTCTGTTTTAGTAAGGAAGCAAGCACCACTATTTTTAGGCTTTTATAGTGCTCTGAAATATTAGGTTTATTTAATGTTTAAACAGGTCTGGGAAATGTCAGTGAAATCCTAATTATAACCCTAATTCTAATTGGATGACTTGACCATGGGCATATGATTTCCATCCAGTCTTTTTTGCTTTTTAGTGACAGACTCATCAACAAATCCAGCCATCATGACACTTTGCCAGTAAAACCGGACGCACAGGCGCACGCACCAAGAAAAACACATGACGCATACCGCATCATATGACTGCAGGTTAACGTGGTTGGATAGCCGCATAGATGCAATGCAAACAACTCCCTCAAACAAGCCCTAAAGTAGTAGAGAATGCTGTTGCAACGCGAGGCAGTACAGCAGCCCTGTAATGCCCTATTCTCTGGTATTCATAGCAATCTTATATCACAACTGCAACTTATACAAAATGCTGCACCTGGAATTTTAACGGAGACTAAGAGATGAGATCATATTACTCTTGTAGCATCTCTACAATGGCTTCCGGTCACATTCAGGATAGATTTTAAGGATAAGAATTTATAAGTCATTAAATAGCATTGCACCATCATATTTAAATGATCTTTTATACCATTGTGGCAGAGCAAAGCTCTGCCCTTTTTAAATTGGCAGGGATGGGGTTAATTTCCCCTACCTGCCTGGGTTTATTATGTTCAGGTGGCTAGGGTTGATTAGTTGATTAGGTTAATTAACGATCAATCAGCGCCCAGCCACCTGACATAAAAGGAGGCCTCTGCTTCTCATTTGGAAGGAGGGAGCTGAGGAAGCAGGTTGGTGTTTGTGGGTTTTTGTAATTTGTAAATCCAGTGAAGGCATTGCCCAGCCTGGAAATCTTAATTTTGTAAGTTTTGTTTTGTTGTCTTTCTTTTTGTGTTTAAAGATTTTTATTTTGCCCTTGTGCACTTTTTTTTGTGTTTATTTATAATAAAATTAGTTATTTTTTTTGAACTGCAGTCTGTCTCTGGGCCTCTATCCACTCACCAGCCTGCCACAACCATGTATTCCTAGATAGGATCTGTGGGTTAAGTCTAAGTTGCTTACTGTCCAACGAATTACAGTGTGTTTCATGTGTTTTTTTGTCCAGTGTGTGTCCAGCATCTCGTAAGCCAATATCCCGGGGTTTGAATGAGACTGGACTGCTCTAACGAAGTCATTGCCAGCTCTCCAGATAAGGTTTTGGGTCTGGGGAGTAACTTACCCTCTAATTTTAACACTGTGAGAGTAAAATGCATTTACAGGGAGTAAAATGCAACATTACCTTGAAGTCATGAGTAATCTCGATTAAATAATGTACAATCTTTATTGGTAACGGAGCAGGCATTTTAACTTTTACTTATATTTGAACATTCATCACAATCTAGGTGACAATCGTATAATCACTAATCTGCACTGTCACTGCACACGGTTTTACAGCTTAGCAAGAGACTTTGTTTTTTTTTGTTGGTAAAACAATTTTTAACGTTCTAACATCACAGTAACCAACAACCAATCCCATTCATATTCAGTAGCGTTCCGGTTTCAAGATGTAGCTAAATTAATGAACCAGACACAACTGTAAGAATTCATATAAATCCATTTACTTATTAGTTTGATTTTATCAGGTTCAAATTTGGGTGTTTTTTATATATGTATTAACCATTTTGAAAAATGTAAGAATTCTATGTCTTTCTGTATGACCGACTGACATAACGCCGTAGAGCTTGTATCAGTGCAAATATCCACCTTAAGTATATTGTACCTCTCTAAATAGCAAAGGGTCTGACGATTATGATGCCAGTGTTTTCATATGATCCGCATTGTGGGTCACATGCAGCGCTTTACTATGATCTCTGGTAAAATTGGGTTTCATTGACAAGCTATATGACAAACATTATTTCTTAAACATGGATACTCAAATTCGGCGCCACTGTCAAAAAATAATTTCTACTGGTTAGGGGCTTTATGAAATGGATTTTTATATTATTACTGAAGTTTCTTGTTGGGATTTTTTAGTATGCTGTTTCTATTGTGTTTAAGTAATTAACAAATCAGATTTATAATGGATAGTTGTGAAATGCATCGTACTTTAGTAAAACTCTTTTTTAACACTGTGTAACAGTAGTAGATAGCCGTTTCTAACCATGTACTGTACTTACTAAGAGGTATGCAAGCATTAACCCCTGCTTCTAGTAATTTCCAGAGATTTGGAAAGCTGAGTTCGCTCAGGAAATTCCCAGTGTTTATAAATGAGAGGGACTGCCTGCACGTCTAGAAAAGGCTGCATCAGCAACTGTTACCTCTGCTTTTAGAAGGCTCTTATCTAGAAAGGGCATCATCATATTTTGCAACAGAAATTTCATGACAGTCATGAAATTTCTGTTGCAAAATATGATGATGCCCTTTCTATAGATAAGAGCCTTCTAAAAGCAGAGGTAACAGTTGCTGATGCAGCCTTTTCTAGACGTGCAGGCAGTCCCTCTCATTTATAAACACTGGGAATTTCCTGAGCGAACTCAGCTTTCCAAATCTCTGGAAATTACTTAGGCTAACATTGACATTTCCAGTTACAAGTTGTGAACACTCCTTTTCTGCATTAAGGAAAGTAAAATCCTACTTAAGAACAACGATGTCGCAACATAGAAAAAGAACAGGTCAATGATCTGAACCGAGATCTGATTTTGTTTTAAGTACTTAAGCACTGCAGACCTGTACAGCACTACACAGGTCTAGGAAAAATAACTACTGTTTGCTTGATTTTTTTTTTTTTCTTAGTATTGTTTATTTAATTATCCTAGGGTATTGTAACTCCTTGGTGCTGAAAGACGTGTAATTGTGCCTAAAGGTTTTGGTAGTATTTACTGCAGTGTGGTAAATGTGTTGAAAACTAATCATAACAATGGATATAATGTATAGTAGTTTTACCCAAAGCTTTTATGCATGTTTTAATGTTCTGTAGAGCTTATTTTGTTTACTTTTATAATGTAGTGTTGTTCTGCTAAAGACATGCGTCTTCACACAGAGAGCGGTGAGGGGGTGGAATGGGTTACCTAGTCATGTTTCTGAAGGAGACTCTTCTTCACACAGAGAGTGGTGAGGGGATGGAATGGGTTACCTAGTCGTGTTGCTGAAGGAGACTCTTCTTCACACAGAGAGTGGTGAGGGGATGGAATGGGTTACCTAGTCATGTTGCTGAAGGAGACTCTTCTTCACACAAAGAGTGGTGAGGGGATGGAATGGGTTACCTAGTCATGTTGCTGAAGGAGACTCTTCTTCACACAGAGAGTGGTGAGGGGATGGAATGGGTTACCTAGTCATGTTGCTGAAGGAGACTCTTCTTCACACAGAGAGTGGTGAGGGGATGGAATGGGTTACCTAGTCATGTTGCTGAAGGAGACTCTTCTTCACACAGAGAGTGGTGAGGGGATGGAATGGGTTACCTAGTCATGTTGCTGAAGGAGACTCTTCTTCACACAGAGAGTGGTGAGGGGATGGAATGGGTTACCTAGTCATGTTGCTGAAGGAGACTCTTCTTCACACAGAGAGTGGTGAGGGGATGGAATGGGTTACCTAGTCATGTTGCTGAAGGAGACTCTTCTTCACACAGAGAGTGGTGAGGGGATGGAATGGGTTACCTAGTCATGTTGCTGAAGGAGACTCTTCTTCACACAGAGAGTGGTGAGGGGATGGAATGGGTTACCTAGTCATGTTGCTGAAGGAGACTCTTCTTCACACAGAGAGTGGGGAGGAGATGGAATGGGTTACCTAGTAATGTTGCTGAAGGAGACTCTTCTTCACACAGAGAGTGGTGAGGGGATGGAATGGGTTACCTAGTCATGTTGCTGAAGGAGACTCTTCTTCACACAGAGAGTGGTGAGGGGATGGAATGGGTTACCTAGTCATGTTGCTGAAGGAGACTCTTCTTCACACAGAGAGTGGTGAGGGGATGGAATGGGTTACCTAGTCATGTTGTTGAAGCAGCATCACTTTGATCCTTTAAGACCCAACTTGACAAATAGATCAATCAGTTAAAAGGAACCAGATGAGCTTAGAGGAGCCTCTTGTTCGTAATAATTTTTTGTGATAAAAAGGTCTAATTTATTTCATTGCAGTTCCTGATCTCACATGGCTAATGACTACCATGATCATTAATCTCCTATTCTTACCTTATGTTCTTGATAAGCAGAATTTCAGCTATGTAAAGTACTTCTCTAAAGTAACAGGATATTGTATTGTGCTGATTCATACGAAAGTAAAACATTTTAATAAAATACGTGCTGTCTGTCCCCTGTACTCAAGTTCCCACACATGTCTTTGGTAACTGTCTGGTCTCCACAGGAATTGAGAGAGAAGAGGGTGTTTCATTAAATTAATAAAAAATAACACTGCAGACATCAGACATGCTTATTAGCACTAGCATTTTCACTGGTTCCCTTTTTCTTATGTATAAGATTTTTGGTTTAATGTTATTTCTCAGTTTGGAATATGCAGATATTTCAAAGACAGAGCTATAGTAAA
>NW_024474369.1:0-3988 GCF_017654505.1 Polyodon spathula
TGAAGACAGAAAAGCAAGAGTGCAGACGAGACACACAGTGAAGAATAGCTCAATGATTTCAAGAGCAAATGAAATAAATAGAACAGCAGGCAAGAACAGAACCCACAGAAGAAATAAACACGATACTAGCGCAAGATATCAGCAAAAACAGCAGCAAAAACATAGTGTAATCAGCTTAATCAGGGGCTGTAAAATATAATTACACATTTAGCAGTACAATTACATGGTTGAGGATATATTTCTGTGGTTTGGGTTTGTTCTGTTGCTGAGAAATACATGCATGGCTATGTGATAGTGGTGTGGTTATCCGTTGACAGATCAGAGAGACACACGGAGGTGATTCCCCCACACCACACACACTTTTGCCTTAACGATACCTTTACACCCCCTAGGCTTTGACTCTCCATAATCCGTTATATATTGTCAATAATGTGTTTTTTGCTGAAGAGTGAAGTAGTACAGTACAGTACACACCTGTGTTATTCTGCAGGTCCATAACAATCTGAGTGACTGAAAAGCAAGACCAATAACAAGTTAATAGCAAGCTCAGTAACATGACGTACCTAGAGATCATTTCTGAAACCCCCAGTCTTCAGTAATTGAGCTTTAAAGGGATGTTGCAGAACACCCTGCAGTGTCTACAGGAAACGCATTGTTTTAACCTTCATGTGTTCCACGTTGTCTGTATCTTCAAACATGTCTCCATCTCTAACCACACGTCATGGGTCACAAATCAACTGGGCAACACATTTCTCAACACTGATTGTGGAGCGTTCGCCAGGAGAAACGGAATTTCTCTTCTTCAGTGTATCCAGATCACACTCCCTCCAGCGAGAGTGCTGGTGCTGTGATTGAAATGAGTGTGATCTTTAACAGAAACAAATCTCTCTTGGGAAATGGCCCTGAGCTTTTTTTTTTTTTTTTTAAATCCATAGTTGACTTATGATGTGTGAATAAAAATAACAACACAATCAGGATATCAAAAATATATATTACTGTGATACGGACAACACTGCATACAGCAACGGTAAAGCAGGGGGTTCTGTAAGACTTAAACAGCTAAGAAAGGAAATATTCTGAAGATACAGATGTATCTGCATACAGGAATATTTTTGAGAAGACTTTGTTTTTATTAATGTGACTAAATTAGAGACAAGCAAATAAACAGATATGTTAAAGACTGATTTTAAAGCATTGTAAAGCCCAGAGTGGTATGGTAAAGCAAATACAAAAATTCAAGGCAAACTATGGCAAATACATAGTATACCAAGTGCAAACACAGTGCAAATATAGTGGTAAAGCCAACGTATAATTAAATGTATCTCAAAAGAAACAAAATATCTGGTGAACGAAATTAAAAAAAAAAAAAAATCAGCAATGTGGCTTTCTTTCTCTTCCTGTTATAAATCACCATTTTGTACAAGGCATATCCTTTGAGGCTGTCATTTTGATAACGCTTACTCATTTTAGTACCATTTTGTAACGTTCATTACTCCACAGTACAACCATTAATGGCAAATTAGTCATGGTACGTACCAAGAAACCTAACCCTAACAATTTAAATGTAATGTGTTTCGTTTAAATTAATAATTTAAATGAAACACATTACAATGAATAATACATTTTTCAGCTATTAATGAATGAGGTTTACAGTTTTCAAAGCATTTCAGATCTGCACAGTGAATGGAACAGCACAACTGCAACTCCTGTCCTCCGAAGCGCGTGCCGTCATCCGACCGCTTCTTTTCACTTGCAGACCCACCATGCAGCCAGCCCAGAGCTACAGCGTCGGAGGACAACGCAGCTCTGGACGGCTTCCAGGCAAGCCCGCAGGCACCCGGCCAGACCACAGTCCCTCCGCCCACCTGAGGGAGGCGCCCACCCCTTAAGGGTAGGTGCCCACGGTTGTCACCTTAGCCTGCAAATCCACAATAGGACGCTATAGGGTGTATCCTGCACTCCACACTGAGCACCTTTACCGGATGCGCCACTTGGGAGCCATCCAACACATTTTTAAACACTAGAGCAACTGGGGACTCCCTTGTGCTTCATGCAGTAAAGGCATGACCACATGGAGTGCTGGGTGAGTCATGCACTTAGGAGTGATATGGTTCGAATCCTGGCTGTGCCGAGTTGTCGATTTTGGACTGGCACCCACAGGGATAACTTAACTGTCCTTTTGTACTCAAGCTGGGTAAGAGGAAAGTAGGCTGGGGGCAGTCAAATCATTATGCCACAGCAACCCCAACTGGTCAGGCACAGACCAGCCAGGCTGAGCCTCGTCTCCTGGAAATACAGTAGAACCTCAGAGTTTGGAACCCCTTGGGAATGGAGACTGTTGAAATGTCTGTATTTGTGAAAATGAGTTTTCAGTGGTTCTAATAAAAGTGCACCCCTGCTATTTACACCCTCAATCTGGAGAATAATACAGGGTTACAGTGCTATCTACACCCTCAATCTGGAGAATAATACAGGGTTACAGTGCTATCTACACCCTCAATCTGGAGAATAATACAGGGTTACAGTGCTATCTACACACTCAATCTGGAGAATAACACAGGGTTACAGTGCTATCTACACCCTCAATCTGGAGAATAATACAGGGTTACAGTGCTATCTACACCCTCAATCTGGAGAATAATACAGGGTTACAGTGCTATCTACACCCTCAATCTGGAGAATAATATAGGGTTACAGTGCTATCTACACCCTCAATCTGGAGAATAATACAGGGTTACAGTGCTATCTACACCCTCAATCTGGAGAATAATACAGGGTTACAGTGCTATCTACACCCTCAATCTGGAGAATAATACAGGGTTACAGTGCTATCTACACCCTCAATCTGGAGAATAACACAGGGTTACAGTGCTATCTACACCCTCAATCTGGAGAATAATACAGGGTTACAGTGCTATCTACACCCTCAATCTGGAGAATAATACAGGGTTACAGTGCTATCTACACCCTCAATCTGGAGAATAATACAGGGTTACAGTGCTATCTACACACTCAATCTGGAGAATAATACAGGGTTACAGTGCTATCTACACCCTCAATCTGGAGAATAATACAGGGTTACAGTGCTATCTACACCCTCAATCTGGAGAATAATGCAGGGTTATAGCACAGTGATGCAACACTCATATTGTTATGGCTCTAAAGTCTTTAAAACGGTACTAGAAAAATGTTACATTTACGTTACCACTGTAGCAAAAACACAGATTTAAATGACCAGGAAAACGCACTTTAACATTGAAAACG
Source organism: Polyodon spathula (assembly GCF_017654505.1). Lineage (NCBI taxonomy): Eukaryota > Metazoa > Chordata > Actinopteri > Acipenseriformes > Polyodontidae > Polyodon > Polyodon spathula. The sequence continues at coordinate 3,265 of NW_024474369.1, forward strand.
TGTGCTTTGTTTAAAACTAAAATGTTCCTATTAAAGTTGCCCATACTTGCTTTGAAAACTTTTTGGTAGAGTAATTTTGCCTTCTCCATGACCAGCACGCCGCTTATAGGAGTGCCTATCTGGTTGCGATTGTGTACTCCCGGCTGAAAGTGGGGTGTTCGGTAGAGCAGTCAGTTCGTAAGTTTAGTGTTCAGAACCCTGAGGTTCTACTGTAGATGATTGGTTGGACTACAGGATTCTCCTGATTGGTAGGTGAGCGAGGAGACATTCTAATTGGGATTTTTTTTTAATAGAAACCTGGGGGTAAATACAACCACAATAACTGGAGTATTATAAAACCAGAAAGAAACAACTTAGTTGCAGGATGAAGCAGTTAAATTCTGAACAGCTTCTTGCTAGTTCTAGAGTTTAAAATTACATCTGAAATTGAAGAAAACCAAGAAGCCTTAACATAGCGAAGCATACTGTTTCCTTCTTAACATAGCAAAGCATACCGTTTCCTTAACATAGTGAAGCACATAATTTCCTTAACATAGTGAAGCATACTGTTTCCTTCTTAACATAGTGAAGCATATATCGTTTCCTTCTTAACATAGCAAAGTATATACTGTTTTCTTCTTAACATAGCGAAGCATACCGCTTCTGTTCATATTCATCTGTTTGTCTCTCAGGTGACGGATTTGTGTTTACATTTCAGAGCCTGGAATCAAAGAAGCTTTCAATA
>NW_024474370.1:0-2966 GCF_017654505.1 Polyodon spathula
GATGTTTAATGGGCCAAGCACCAAATCGGAACAATAACCAGGCAAATAAACAATGTTCAGAACAGATGTGTCCTCTATGACAAGGGGAAGCAGAGCAGTGTTACAGTGGTATCAGTGCAGTGCAATGCTGATCTGCTGCCTTGGAGGTATCCTGTCTGTTGGAATGATGTTGAGTCTTCAGGTCATTGAGTAATTCATGTTCTGCAATGTTATTTTTGTAGTAATAAAGTTATTAAAAAGCTCGAGTCGTAGTTAAGAGGCTAATATTTGTTTTCCCCTTGTGAAAGAAATGCAGGAGCTCACTGAATGGCATTAGGAGGCAAAGGGGAGTATGTAGCATTATACCAGGATTGGAGGCATGCAGGGCTGCCTTCGTGTTATTGGGAACTTTACATAATTAAACCTATATAGAATATTTATAGGTATTGAGAATTATGATGACTGTCTGCATAACATTTGAAGGCACCAGTGTACTGTAGTAAAAACATGGTAAAGCACAGATAGGTATGGTAAGTTATATTAATCATGGATAGTATAAACATGGGAAAACTTCTAAATTACCAAACAACTTTACCATGGTAAACTTTTATAAGGTGTACAAACTGTGTCACATTTTTTCTCATGTTCCGACTTTAGTAACTATCACAATGTTTATTTTTTCTTATTTTGTTTCCTTTTCTCTCCTTTCCATTCTTGCCTATGTGACGAACTAGCCACTCCTACCTCTGCAAGCTTCCTGTCCCATTGGTGGATAATCAGCAGGCACCCACTGCTCTTAATCTGACCATTAATAGACCACTCCCACTTCTATCAATCAGGAGAGGAGTGAAGACTTCAAAACAGTGTATATAGAGAATCTCAAGCCATTGCAGCTTTTGAAGATTTCTTTTAGTATTTCTAAATTTGATTGAGTTATTAGCCTCAAAGCAAAGTAGTGGATTGTTACTATTTAGCATTGCACTGCAATCTCTGACTGTGAATAACGTTTTGCACTGCAATCTCTGACTGTGAATAACGTTTTGCACTGCAATCTGACTGTGAATAACGTTTTGCAATGCAATCTCTGACTGTGAATAACGTTTTGCAATGCAATCTCTGACTGCGAATAACGTTTTGCACTGCAATCTCTGACTGTGAATAACGTTTTGCACTGCAATCTCTGACTGTGAATAACGTTTTGCACTGCAATCTCTGAATAACGTTTTGCACTGCAAACTGCTGACTGTGAATAACGTTTTGCACTGCAATCTCTGACTGTGAATAACGTTTTGCACTGCAATCTCTGACTGTGAATAACGTTTTGCACTGCAATCTCTGACTGTGAATAACGTTTTGCACTGCAATCTCTGACTGCGAATAACGTTTTGCACTGCAATCTCTGACTGCGAATAACGTTTTGCACTGCAATCTCTGACTGCGAATAACGTTTTGCACTGCAATCTCTGACTGCGAATAACGTTTTGCACTGCAATCTCTGACTGCGAATAACGTTTTGCACTGCAATCTGACTGTGAATAACGTTTTGCACTGCAATCTGACTGTGAATAACGTTTTGCACTGCAATCTCTGACTGTGAATAACGTTTTGCACTGCAATCTCTGACTGCGAATAACGTTTTGCACTGCAATCTCTGACTGTGAATAACGTTTTGCACTGCAATCTCTGACTGCGAATAACGTTTTGCACTGCAATCTCTGACTGCGAATAACGTTTTGCACTGCAATCTCTGACTGCGAATAACGTTTTGCACTGCAATCTCTGACTGTGAATAACGTTTTGCACTGCAATCTCTGACTGTGAATAACGTTTTGCACTGCAATCTCTGACTGTGAATAACGTTTTGCACTGCAATCTCTGACTGTGAATAACGTTTTGCACTGCAATCTCTGACTGTGAATAACGTTTTGCACTGCAATCTGACTGTGAATAACGTTTTGCACTGCAATCTGACTGTGAATAACGTTTTGCACTGCAATCTCTGACTGTGAATAACGTTTTGCACTGCAATCTCTGACTGTGAATAACGTTTTGCACTGCAATCTCTGACTGTGAATAACATTTTGCACTGCAATCTCTGACTGTGAATAACGTTTTGCACTGCAATCTCTGACTGTGAATAACGTTTTTGCACTGCAATAACGTTTTCTGACTGTGAATAACGTTTTGCACTGCAATCTCTGACTGTGAATAACATTTTGCACTGCAATCTCTGACTGTGAATAACGTTTTGCACTGCAATCTCTGACTGTGAATAACGTTTTGCACTGCAATCTCTGACTGTGAATAACGTTTTGCACTGCAATCTCTGACTGCGAATAACGTTTTTGCACTGCGAATCTCTGACTGTGAATAACGTTTTGCACTGCAATCTCTGACTGCGAATAACGTTTTGCACTGCAATCTCTGACTGCGAATAACGTTTTGCACTGCAATCTCTGACTGCGAATAACGTTTTGCACTGCAATCTCTGACTGTGAATAACGTTTTGCACTGCAACCTCTGACTGCGAATAACTGCAATCTCTGACTGTGAATAACGTTTTGCACTGCAATCTCTGACTGTGAATAACTCTGACTGTGAATAACGTTTTGCACTGCAATCTCTGACTGTGAATAACGTTTTGCACTGCAATCTCTGACTGTGAATAACGTTTTGCACTGCAATCTCTGACTGTGAATAACGTTTTGCACTGCAATCTGACTGTGAATAACGTTTTGCACGCAATCTGACTGTGAATAACGTTTTGCAACTGCGAATAACGTTTTCTGACTGTGAATAACGTTTTGCAATCGCTGACTGCAACTGCAACCTCTGACTGTGAATAACGTTTTTCACTGCAATCTCTGACTGTGAATAACTTTTTGCACTGCAATCTCTGACTGTGAATAACGTTTTGCACTGCAATCTCTGACTGTGAATAACATTTTGCACTGCAATCTCTGACTGCGAACAACGTTTTGCACTGC
>NW_024474371.1:0-3310 GCF_017654505.1 Polyodon spathula
GCTCTGGGTTCTGTTGTTAAGCCTGATTCTTTTCTGTGTGTTCTGTTGTTAAGCCTCTCTGGGTTCTGTTGTTAAGCCTGATGTTTTCTGTGTGTCTCTGGGTTCTGTTGTTAAGCCTGATGTTTTCTGTGTGTCTCTGGGTTCTGTTGTTAAGCCTGATGTTTTCTGTGTGTCTCTGGGTTCTCTTGTTAAGCCTGATGTTTTCTGTGTGGCTCTGGGTTCTGTTGTTAAGCCTGATCTTTTCTGTGTGGCTCTGGGTTCTGTTGTTAAGCCTGATCTTTTCTGTGTGACTCTGGGTTCTGTTGTTAAGCCTGATCTTTTCTGTGTGACTCTGGGTTCTGTTGTTAAGCCTGTTCTTTTCTGTGTGACTCTGGGTTCTGTTGTTAAGCCTGATCTTTTCTGTGTGACTCTGGGTTCTGTTGTTAAGCCTGATGTTTTCTGTGTGGCTCTGGGTTCTGTTGTTAAGCCTGTTCTTTTCTGTGTGACTCTGGGTTCTGTTGTTAAGCCTGTTCTTTTCTGTGTGACTCTGGGTTCTGTTGTTAAGCCTGATCTTTTCTGTGTGACTCTGGGTTCTGTTGTTAAGCCTGTTCTTTTCCGTGTGACTCTGGGTTCTCTAATTAAGCCTGATCTTTTCCGTGTGACTCTGGGTTCTGTTGTTAAGCCTGTTCTTTTCTGTGTGACTCTGGGTTCTCTTATTAAGCCTGATGTTTTCTGTGTGACTCTGGGTTCTCTTGTTAAGCCTGATGTTTTCTGTGTGACTCTGGGTTCTGTTGTTAAGCCTGATGTTTTCTGTGTGACTCTGGGTTCTGTTGTTAAGCCTGATGTTTTCTGTGTGGCTCTGGGTTCTGTTGTTAAGCCTGATGTTTTCTGTGTGGCTCTGGGTTCTGTTGTTAAGCCTGATCTTTTCTGTGTGACTCTGGGTTCTGTTGTTAAGCCTGATGTTTTCTGTGTGGCTCTGGGTTCTGTTGTTAAGCCTGTTCTTTTCCGTGTGACTCTGGGTTCTCTTGACTCTGGGTTCCGTTGTTAAGCCTGATCTTTTCCGTGTGGCTCTGGGTTCCGTTGTTAAGCCTGATCTTTTCTGTGTGACTCTGGGTTCTGTTGTTAAGCCTGATCTTTTCTGTGTGGACTCTGGGTTCTGTTGTTAAGCCTGATCTTTTCTGTGTGACTCTGGGTTCTGTTGTTAAGCCTGTTCTTTTCTGTGTGTCTCTGGGTTCTGTTGTTAAGCCTGATGTTTTCTGTGTGGCTCTGGGTTCTCTTATTAAGCCTGATGTTTTCTGTGTGTCTCTGGGTTCTGTTGTTAAGCCTGATGTTTTCTGTGTGTCTCTGGGTTCTGTTGTTAAGCCTGTTTTCTTTTCTCTGGGTTCTGTGTTAAGCCTGACTCTGTTTTCTGTGTGCTCTCTGGGTTCTGGGTTCTCTAATTAAGCCTGATCTTTTCCGTGTGGCTCTGGGTTCCGTTGTTAAGCCTTTTCTTTTCCGTGTGACTCTGGGTTCTCTAATTAAGCCTGATCTTTTCCGTGTGGCTCTGGGTTCCGTTGTTAAGCCTTTTCTTTTCCGTGTGACTCTGGGGACTTAGAAAAGACAGCACTGGAGCCCAGATACAACAATTCGGAGCTTAGAAAAGAACACTTCGACAAGAAAGACACCGCAGACCCAAACACAACAATTCGGACATAGAAAAGATCACACTGAGACCCAAGACACAATTACGTCTAGAAAAGACACCCTGAGACCCAGGGACGAACAATTCGGACATTCTTTTCTGTGTGACTCTGGGTTCTGTTGTTAAGCCTGATCTTTTCCTTGTGCCTACTCTGGGTTCTGTTGTTAAGCCTGATCTTTTCCGTGTGACTCTGGGTTCTGTTGTTAAGCCTGATCTTTTCCGTGTGGCTCTGGGTTCTGTTGTTAAGCCTGTTCTTTTCTGTGTGGCTCTGGGTTCTGTTGTTAAGCCTGATCTTTTCTGTGTGACTCTGGGTTCTCTTGTTAAGCCTGATGTTTTCTGTGTGACTCTGGGTTCTGTTGTTAAGCCTGATGTTTTCTGTGTGACTCTGGGTTCTGTTGTTAAGCCTGATGTTTTCTGTGTGACTCTGGGTTCTGTTGTTAAGCCTGATGTTTTCTGTGTGGCTCTGGGTTCTGTTGTTAAGCCTGTTCTTTTCTGTGTGGCTCTGGGTTCTGTTGTTAAGCCTGATCTTTTCTGTGTGACTCTGGGTTCTGTTGTTAAGCCTGATCTTTTCTGTGTGACTCTGGGTTCTGTTGTTAAGCCTGATCTTTTCTGTGTGACTCTGGGTTCTGTTGTTAAGCCTGATCTTTTCTGTGTGACTCTGGGTTCTGTTGTTAAGCCTGATCTTTTCTGTGTGACTCTGGGTTCTGTTGTTAAGCCTGATCTTTTCTGTGTGGCTCTGGGTTCTGTTGTTAAGCCTGATCTTTTCTGTGTGGCTCTGGGTTCTGTTGTTAAGCCTGATCTTTTCTGTGTGACTCTGGGTTCCGTTGTTAAGCCTGTTCTTTTCTGTGTGACTCTGGGTTCTGTTAAGCCTGATCTTTTCCGTGTGGCTCTGGGTTCTGTTGTTTAGAATGTCGTTCTTTTCAAGAAAAGACACACTGAGACCGTTTGTTACAACATTCGGACTTACAAAGCCAACGGCTCTGGGTTCCGTTGTTAAGCCTTTTCTTTTCCGTGTGACTCTGGGTTCTCTAATTAAGCCTGATCTTTTCCGTGTGGCTCTGGGTTCCGTTGTTAAGCCTTTTCTTTTCCGTGTGACTCTGGGTTCTCTTGTTAAGCCTGTTCTTTTCCGTGTGACTCTGGGTTCTGTTAAGCCTGTTCTTTTCTGTGTGACTCTGGGTTCTCTGATTAAGCCTGATCTTTTCTGTGTGCTCTGGGTTCAGTTGTTAAGCCTGATCTTTTCCGTGTGGCTCTGGGTTCCGTTGTTAAGCCTTTTCTTTTCCGTGTGACTCTGGGTTCTCTTGTTAAGCCTGTTCTTTTCCGTGTGGCTCTGGGTTCTGTTGTTAAGCCTGTTCTTTTCCGTGTGACTCTGGGTTCTCTTATTAAGCCTGATCTTTTCTGTGTGACTCTGGGTTCTCTTGTTAAGCCTGATCTTTTCTGTGTGGCTCTGGGTTCCGTTGTTAAGCCTGTTCTTTTCCGTGTGACTCTGGGTTCTCTTGTTTTTAACCTGGATTTTTTCTGACACACTGGGACCCAAAGACTAATTCGTTACTTAAGAGACCTGTTCTCGGGGGTTCTTTTAAGCCCCATATTCGTTGTGACTCTGGGTTCTCAACTTAAGCCTGTTTCAATTCGTGACTGGGTTCACAGCCT
>NW_024474372.1:0-14000 GCF_017654505.1 Polyodon spathula
TGCTCTGGCACAACAAAAAACAAACATCGCCATGCCAACCACAGCTGAACTGGAGAAACTGCTGAAGCTGGAGGCACTACTGGAGCCCTGCAGGTAATAGCTTTTATCATACAGTGATAAAAGCTAAGTGTGTGTGTGTGAGAGAGAGAGAGAGAGAGAGAGAGAGAGAGAGAGAGGGGGGGGGTGAGAGACAGGTGTGTGTATGTGGTGTGTGAGATAGAGAGAGAGAGAGACAGAGAGAGAGGGGGGTGAGAGAGAGGTGTGTGTGTATATGTGTGTGTGTGTGAGAGAGAGAGGGGGTGAGAGTGTGTGTGTGTATGTGTGTGTGTGTGTGAGAGAGAGAGAGAGAGAGAGACTTTTAAGATCCTTTATTTAAATATTCCAAATAAAATCCATTAAAATTCAAATAAAGGTAAAACACAACAAAAGTTAAGATTCCTACTGCCTGAGCAAAATTTAAAAAATCCTAAAATATATCGTGTTCTCCTTAAAAACAGATTTTAAACAAAATAAAAGGATCATTAAAAAATCAATATTAAACAGTGTTTTTTTTTTTCTTTGTTGAAAACAGATAAAAGCCAAAAATAAAACACTGTAAAACAAAAATTAAATAAAATTAGAACAAAAACTGGAGCTCCCCCTCCTCACTCACAGCACACAAGGCGTCTCCCACACACCACCTCTCCTGAAAGTCCTCCAGGTTACTGACCAGTTTAAAATACTCAAACTCTACTCTGATCTGGCTGACCACGAGCACCCTGAACTGAACCACTAAACTGGTCAGTCCAGAACCAGAGAGTTGATTTTTCCTTGTCTTTAAAATAGCCAATTTTGCCTGTCCAAATAAAAAATTAATAAGAACACACCTGTTTTTCATTTTAAAATTGTATAGAACCCCAAAAATAAAAAGCTCCTTACTAAAAACGACTCCTAAATTATTCAGGATTCCCTGCAGTAAATTAAAAAGTGGCCGCAGCCTCTCACACTCACTGTAGGCATGAAAGAGAGTTTCCTCTGCTGAGCAAAAAGCGCACTGCTCACTGATGCTGGGGTCCACTCTATGGAGAAACCTGCCTGTGGACACAATGCAGTGTAGAATCTTCCACTGCAGGTCCCCCACTCTCTTGGCGAGAGGCGGCTTGTACAGCACCCTCCACACCGGCCTGTGCCCCTCCTCTACAGCCAAGTAAGCTCGCCACTTAGAGTCTACCAGACCCCTTAGCCTACTATACTCTGTGGCTTTAACACACAATTTGTATATCTGTTTTCCATTCATTGTGTGAAAGATAATTTCCTCCACATTCTGCAATTTAAGCAAAGTCCCTCCATTCTCTCCACCGCCCTCACCTTCCTCACCTACTGCTGGTGACACGATCATCCCTGGAAATAAGGAAAGCTGTCTCTGCTCTGTGCCTCTGGACAACTCCTCCCTCAGGACTGCCTTGAGCCGCGGGGAGAGGCAGCCCCGCAACTCACCCATCAGTCTTTCTGCAAGCCTCTCTGAGTGCCAGCCTAGCTGTGCAGTTAGCTGGGAGGCAGTTAGCCAGCAGGAGAGCTCAAGGTTTAACAGGTGGACCATCCTGGTTACACCTGCTTTTAAAAAACTGGCACAGAGCGTCATCGACTGGAGGAACTTAACTGGAAAGAGTGGATTAAAAAATAGGGGCTCCTCAAACAGGTCCTGCCCTGTCAAGGACTCCACATCCCTTTCCACCCTCACCAGCTGCCAGGCTTTTAAAATACTTTGATAAAAAGGAGGAAGTCCTGCTTTACTAAAACTGGTGTTCTCAATTAAAAACAGGTGTTTTCCTAACCCCAGCCCCCCAAATCTATTGAGAAGGAAACAGGCCAGCCTCTTCCAATGAGCCTCCTCCTCAGTGTACAGGAGTCTCTGAACCGCCTGCAGTCTGAAGGCTGCCACCCTGCTGGCAATGCTGACTAGCCCCTGCCCCCCCTCATCACTAGGGAGGTAGAGGACTGCCGGCCTCAAACTGTGTCTCCCGCTCCAAAAGAACTCCAGCAACACTCTCTGGATCTCCTTCACCAGGCCCTGGGGTGGGTCCAAGCATACCAGCTTGTGCCACAAGCTAGAGGCCACCAGATTATTAATAACAAGCACCCGGCCCTTGAAGGACAGTTGAGCCAGCAGTCCCTTCCACCTCTGCAGCCGCCCCCTCACCCTATCCAACAAACCCTCCCAGTTCTTTTTCATGTAGTTTTCTGTTCCGAGGTGCACCCCCAACACTTTAATACCTGTTCTGTTCCATTTCAGCCCCTCAGGCAGGAAAGGAGGGGTGCCCTCATCCCAGCTGCCTGACAGGAAGGTGTCACATTTTGCCCAGTTTACTCTGGCAGAAGATGCTCTCTGGAACTCATTTAGAGTCTGCTGCAGCGCTTGGACATCTGCATCCCCCCTCACAAACACAGTCACATCGTCTGCGTAGGCAGACACCTTCACTGTGGCAGAGGAGGGTGTGGAGGGCGAGGAGGGCACTGTCCATCCAGCTAGCCTGACCCTCAGCAGGTGCAGCAGGGGCTCTATAACCAGTGAATACAGCATACCAGACAGGGCACAGCCCTGCCTTATACCCCTGCACACTGGGAAGGGCTGACTCAGCCCATTGTTGATCTTTAAAATACTAAAAATGTTGGAATATAAAAGCCGAATATAAGAAATAAAACCAGGACCGAACCCGAAGGCTTCCAGTGTATGAAAGAGGTAGGTGTGGTCGACTCTGTCGAAAGCCTTCTCTTGATCCAGGGAGACCATTCCTACATTAAAATCACAAATATCACTTACAGTTAAAAAATCTCGAATAAAAAACAAGTTATCAAAAATAGAGCGACCCGGTATACAATATGTTTGATCCATATGTATTACAGTTCCAATAACACTTTTTAATCTATTAGCGATTGTTTTGGATAAAATCTTTAAATCAGAACATAAAATTGACACAGGTCTCCAATTTTTAAGCTGGCATAGGTCTCCCTTCTTGGGCAGCAGTGTAACCACTGCCCTACGGCAGCTAAGAGGCAGTTCCTTGTGGCTGAGGCTCTCTCTCAGAACCTGGAGCAAATCCTCCCCCATTATATCCCAGAAATTATTATAAAATTCTGCTGGCAGTCCATCGATCCCGGGAACCTTTCCGCTGGAGAGCTGCTTGACAGCGGCGGTCATCTCCTGGTGGGTCAGCGGTGCGTCCAGCTGAATCTGCTCCTTCTCACTGAGGCTGGGTAACCCCTGGAGCAGCCGCTCAGTGTCCTCTATGTTGCACAGTTCTTTATTATAAAGTTCCTTGTAAAAACGCACCGCCTCTCTGCTGATTTCCTCCCGGGTGTGCAGTTCTTTCCCACCAGGAGTCCTGATACAACACAGCTGTCTACTGTCCGCTCTCTTCCTCTCCAGGTTGAAGAAGAAACTAGTGGGGGCATCCATGTCTCTCAACTCCATGAATCTGGAACGCACAATCGCCCCCTTCACTCTTTCCTTCAGCAAGCTCCCCAGCGCGATTTTCTGCTCCTTTAGGTTCTCCAGGGTCTGTTCTTTAAATTCTGAATTTAACCTTTCCTCTAGGAGGAGGATTTTGGACTCCAGTTCTCTCACGGCTGTGTTCAGTGACCTGGTTGCATTTATAGTATATTGTTGACAAAAACATTTAATTTGTATTTTGCCAATGTCCCACCACTGTCTTAAATCTTTATATTGTGCTTTTTCTTTTTTCCAAATTATCCAAAAAAGTTTGAATTGTTGCTTAAATTTTACATCTTGTAATAATTTTACATTGAAATGCCAGTAAGATGCTCTGTGGGGTTCTGATTGAATTAATACTGTAATTAATAGACAGTGGTGGTCAGAGAGACTACTGGGGATGATTCTTGCTTTGATAAATTTATTTAAATCGTTTTTAGAAGTATAAAACCGGTCTAGTCTTGCTCTATATACACAGTCTGTGTGATACTGAGACCAGGTGTATTGTCTTGAACTGGGGTGCAGGCATCTCCATATGTCAACCAGGTCACTGGACTCTAACAATGCAGCCAACTCTCTGGAGGACTGAGGGTGTGGTTCATCATTATTTCTATCAATATTAAAATTAACAGTACAATTAAAATCTCCTCCTACTACCACCACATCATTATTATTAATATTAAAAAGAGCTTGCTTTAATTTCTTAAAAAATAAAATTCGTTCGCCCCCTCTATTGGGGGCATAAATATTAATAAAAACATACACTGTACTGCCCAGCCTAGCTCTTACTTTTAAAATCCTCCCTTTCTCGATTTCATCCATATCTAGTAAAACTGCCCCCAGGCTGGGTTTAAAAAGCACGGCTACTCCTGCACTAGTACTAGCGCCGTGACTCATCACGCACAGCCCCTCCCACTCCGCTCGCCACGCCTCCTCATTCTCCTGATCCGAGTGCGTTTCCTGCAGAAACACCACCCCCGCCTGCTTCTGCTCTAAAAACTCGACTAGCTGCGCCCTCTTAAAAGACTGTCTGCAGCCGTTTAGATTAAAAGAAATAAAAACGCACCTTTCCATCATAGCTAAAAAAACTAACACACTAAAACAAGTAATAAAAGAAGTTTCATAAAACACAGCCATTTTTAAACAAGAGATTTTGAACCACTTTTAAGATCCTTTTTAATTTTCTGAACAATTTTTTTTTTAATCTATAACGTTTTGGCTGATCAAATTCTTCTATTGTGGCTTTCCTTGTTATAACGTGAGCGGAGTGGAGAAATAACCTTAGATCAGGGAAAAAACTCTCTATTTCTACTCCCCTTTTCCCTTTTGTTTCTATCATAAAATCATTTACCTGCTCAAGCGTGTATAACTTTTTCTTACTGACGGGTTGGCTATCAGGGATGTCTGAGATAAGCGAGGAGTCAGAGAGCTCCCCCTCCATCTCATCCGCGCTGTCCTCTCGCTCGCCCCCGAGAATCCGCTCCTCCGCAGCTCCCTCCGACTCCCCGACACCGGTCTCTGCCACAGCCGGCACCATTTCAGGCGGCTGAGATTCAGCTAGCGGAGAGTCTTGCACCGCGCCCGGCTCACCCTGCGCTGTGCTCTCTTCCTCCGCGTTGGGAGGGACTGACGCCCCGCCTGGAGCCCGCAGTCTCCCTGTCTGCACGGGTTCGGAGTTCTGCACTGGCTGCGCTCTGCCATCCGGCAGCTCTGCAGCCTTCCGCTGAATTCGTGTCTTTTTCGCTACTACCTTGAATGATTCTTCACCATTCTCAGTAGTAGCGGTATTATCCTCCGAACCCGTCAGTGACAGGCTGCGGCTGGGTCTCTTTGTGCGAGGCCGTGGTGTTGGTGGTTCTGCTCCGGTTTCCTTCTGGATCGCCCCCTCCTCGGTCAGCACGGGCTCGCTCTGCGGCTGCGGTGCAGGAGCCGACCCTTCCTCCCGCTCACCCCCAACACCCACGACTTCCTCCCCGCCAGCATTCCGGTTTCCCTCTGGATCGCCCCCTCTTCGGTCAGCACGGGCTCGCTCTGCGGCTGCGCTGGGGAGCCGACTCTTCCTCCCGCTCACCCCCCAACACCCCCGACTCCCTCCCCGCCAGCATCGCCCTGATCCTGCCCTGTCTCCGCTCTAGCCTCTTTTCTCGGGCAGGCTTTTCTCTGGTGTCCCTGTTCTCCACAGTAAAAACATCTCATTGTTTCGGAACTGACAAAAACCACACAATTCATCCCTTCCACGTTAAAATTCCAGGCAACATTAATGACTTGATTAGGATCATTTAGTAAGACAAACGCCTGCCTTCTAAATGACATGACGTGCCTAACACTGTCATTTTTGCACCCCAGCGGGATTCCCTCAATCGGGGACACCAGTTTACCAAAACAAGCTAAATTCTTTTCTAATTGCTCATCTTTTAAAAACGGAGGCACATTAGAAAAAATAACTTTCGTTACCGGGGTTACTAGAGGGGAAACCTGAACAAATTCACCTTTCACTGTAAATCCTTCCTCTACCAGCTTGTGTACCAGAGACACCTCCACTAAAAATATTACTAGCGCTTTATTCATTCTTGACGCCGACTGATTTAATATTTTCAAACCCCACCACCTCTCCTACTGCCAGCAGGCACTCCTCCACCGAAACCCCGGGGTCAGGCAGGCAACGGACCCCGTGTCGGCGGGTGAGAGCCCCCAGCCCTCCTGAACGAGACCCCATAACGGGATCTCCAAACACCCTCCAAACAAACAAACACACACACCACTGACCTACGAACAAACAAACACACAAAAAAAAACAACTAAAATTGATTCAAACATCAAAAAAAATAAATAAATAAATAAATAAATAAATAAAATAAAAATCTAAATATTTCAAATTTAAAGGGCAGGGACGGGCGTGGCCGCAAGGTTGGAGAGACGTTCGGGAAGGGTGGTCCAGAGGTGGAGAGAGAGAGAGAGAGAGAGAGAGAGAGAGAGAGAGATGAGAGAGAGAGAGAGAGACAGAGAGAGAGAGAGAGACAGAGAGAGAGAGAGAGAGACAGAGAGAGAGAGAGAGAGACAGAGAGAGAGAGATAGAGAGAGGCAGAAACAGAGAGAGAGTGTCAGTTCTGAGAGAGAGATGAGAGAGGGAGAGGTAGAGAGAGAGAGAGGGAGAGACAGGGAGAGAGTCTAAGGAGAACTCTGTATCTCGAGAGCGAGAGAGCTCTAGTCTCTCGAGTCTTTTCTCAGAGAGCGAGTACTCGTGATCTATCTATCCTCTCGTCTCAGATGAGGCTCGAGGTCTCTCTCTGTCTCTCGTCAGAGAGAGGCAGTCTATGTCTCTCTCTCGAGACGGCGGAATATAGTATCGCTATATTTATCTATGTGCAGGAGGAAGAAGAAGAGAGAGGCGCATAGGGGACAAGAGAGAGATCTCAGAGGGGACAGACACAGAGAGAGAGAGAGAGGATAGAGAGAGGCAGAGACAGAGAGAGAGAGAAGAGAGAGAGAGAGAGAGACAGGACAGAGAGAGACAGAGAGAGAGACAGAGAGACAGAGAGAGAGAGAGAGAGACAGAGAGAGAGAGAGAGAGAGAGAGAGAGAGAGAGAGAGAGAGAGAGGAGAGAGAGAGACAGAGAGAGAGAGAGAGAGAGAGAGAGAGAGAGTAGAGAGAGACAGAGAGAGGAGAGGAGAGAGAGAGGGAGAAGAGACGAGAGGGTCTCTGTCTCCTGATCTATCTCTCGTCATGTAATATCAACTATCAACAATTTCGTCCACAATTGGCTAGTTGCATTGTTAAAGCAGTGTTAACCAAGGTATATCTCTCACTAATGCCAGTCATATTTTAACTGGCCCAATTGTATTGTGCTGTAGATATTTTGGTTTTATACATCAAAAACTAGAGTAAGCTTAAGAACAAGTTTCTTGTTATTTCAAAACTGTTTTCCTATGATAAGAATTATTTAAAGCAATAATAAAACAAGGCCTCCTCTAACCTGGTCCAGCTGGATGTTGTGAATGGGCTCCTCCGAAGGGAACAGCACAGTCTCCTCAATGAGCATCACCCGCTCTCCCACCTCCACTGCCCTGTGCAGCTCGCCCTGGTCTGAAACACACATGCACGCACACACACACGCACACAACAACTTTACATTCTACCATTGCATGCACAAAGAAGATTGAATGAGCCACTAGCCCAATTCAAGTCTAAACTGGTTTACATGTAGAATGAATACGCAGATACACAGACAGATAGAGACAGATAGATAGATGGACAGAGAGCACATTTGAGAATCCATCCCTCAAATGTGCACGCACACACACAAACAGTTACTACCTTTACATGCACAAAGATAACTGGACATGATCCAACAAAAAATGTGCAGAGTTTACACAGCAAATTCACTGAAGTTTGAAGGAAGCATTTCCTTCTGAACCTGTGTTTTTGAATATCATTACAAACATCAATTCCAGCTCCAAACTGGAATCCTTCCCTCAAACAGGCTGCCTGAACCCAGTTACACTATGCAGATCAATGAGGCAACCTACAGGAACCCCACAACACCCCTGGGTATTACTCCAAGCATAGCATGTTTCCACAAGTGGCTACTGCCTCCTAACGCCTTCCCCCTTCTGCTCCAGCATCACAACATCTTTTTCAACGTCTCTCAATTATCAACGTGGCTCTAGATTTTGTTTCTTCAATCACAGTATTAAAATGCCAAGTTAATGCAGCAAATGTACAGAAATAGTTATCAGTCTCTCCCAGTCTCTTCCCCTGTCTCTCCCAGTCTAACCAGGTTTACCTCAGTCTCTCTCTCTGTCCCCCTCAGTCTCACCCAGTCTCACCTGTTCCCAGATATAGGATGGGTGTGCTGTTGAATTCCGAGGAGGTGAGGCGTAGAGGGGCCAGGCTCACAGCAATCTTGATGTACTTGGTTCCCTTCATCTCCAGCAGGGGGCGTGCTTGCACAGGCTGCTCCATCAGAGGGTGGTCTCTGACAAAGGTCAGTACCTTGTCTGGCAGGCTCAGCGAGTTCGGGAATCCCTCCGCCTTGAGAGAGGATGTGAGGCACTGTGGGAGGAACCAAGCACAGTCAGCTTACAGAAACTTCACAAATTAAATGGCAAACGTTTTGACAAAGTCACTGTTAACCCTACCAGGGGAAGAATGACAGAGAAGACAATTGCTGTCATCATACAGCACAGGCATATCCATTCATAATCTTCTTTATAAGAGATATCCTCTCATCATACAGCACAGGCATATCCATTCATAATCTTCTTTATAAGAGATATCCTCTCATCATACAGCACAGGCATATCCATTCATAATCTTCTTTATAAGAGATATCCTCTCATCATACAGCACAGGCATATCCATTCATAATCTTCTTTATAAGAGATATCCTCTCATCATACAGCACAGGCATATCCATTCATATTCACTTTTATAGAGATATCTGCTCATGCAATGAGGGGTGGAGGGTAGAGTTTGGAAGCTGGTGCAGTGGGAGGGGGTTGTGTGTTGCAATGAGGACGAGGGGGCTGCTCTTACCGCTCCTGGCCTGGGGTAGAGAGCTGGCTCTGGGTACACTGGTTTGTTGCAGTCCCTCTTCACCTCTTTGTAGAAGCCTGCGAGTGCTTGGCTCACATCCTGCAGGTTGTAGGCACACACTGCTGACACCTCGTCACGCTCCCTGAGAGGAGAGAGCAAATGTCGGTTTGACACTGGACACTGCACAGCAGCTTTTAATATTGCCCTTCATTACACGGACTGGCCACTATAATAAACCCACCCATCTGATGAAAAATCCACAGAAACTGGCCACTTAATTTCACTTGATTTTCGAATGTCAACCCTGGTTATTCTTATTGGATCTCAGTTTTTCAAGGATAGCAGAGGAGCACAATCCTTTAAGATAATGACATCCACTAAAAAGAACAGCACACAAACTGATGTACCTATATATATATATATATATATATTAATATATATATATATATATATATATATATATATATATATATATATATATATATATATATATATATAGACACACACACAGAGTATCTATGTTGCATAGGGTCTCGTCACATATCCACCATGATCAATCTCTTCCACAGCATTTGTTTATTAATGATCAGAGAAGATTAGTTGAGATATTGGCGATCCTACCAGAGTTTCCGTACACCGCAGTTGTATTTAAAACAGGATTAATTTATCTGCCCTCAATCTGGTCCCACTGCAGTCGGACATGCGATGGATTACTGTACGTACGTGTGTATGTATGTATTATAGATGTTAAGGGCGAAACCCGGTGTTCTGGCAAGTCCAGCATTGCCCGGGCCAATCTAGTTTCGCCAAGGGCTTCTGAGTGAATTCCGAAGTTACCACTTTCTTTTGCCACTCGCCCACGTCCAATTGGGTGAATCTAGATTGGCCCAGAAATTGAAAAAGATAACTGGGCAAAACCTGTTTTCACTGAATTTTGGGGCTACCCCAGGCAAGCCTAGTTCTGTCCAACATTTCAAAATCAATACTGGACAAATCTACAGTGGCTCTCAAAAGTATATACCCAACTTGGACTTTTCCACATTTTATTGTGTTACAAAATGGAATCAAAATGTATTTAATTAGGAGTTTTTGCCACTGATTAACACAAAAAAAAGTCCATAATGTCAAAGTGAAAAATAAAATCTACAAATTGTTCTAAATTAAAATACAAAACAGAAAATAATTGATTGCGTAGGTATTCACCCCCTTGAGTCAATATTTGGTAGAGGCACCTTTGGCAGGAATTACAGCCATGAGTCTATTTGGATAAGTCTCTACCAGCTTTGCACATCTGGACACTACAATTTTTGCCCATTCTTCTTTGCAAAATTGCTCAAGCTCTGTCAAGTTGGATGGGGACCTTTGGTGAACAGCAATTTTCAACTCTTTCCACATATTCTCAATTGGATTGAGGTCTGGGCTTTGACTGGGCCACTCCAGGACATTGACCTTTTTGTTTTTCAGCCACTCCAGTGTGGCTTTGGCTGTATGTTTGGGGTCATTGTCCTGCTGGAAGATGAATCTTCTCCCAAGTCCCAGGTCTCTTGCAGACTTCAGCAGGTTTTCCTCCAGGATTTCTCTGTACTTTGCTGCATCCATTTTGCCCTCTATCTTCACAAGCTTTCCAGGCCCTGATGCAGAGTAGCATCCCCATAGCATGATGCTGTCACCACCATGCTTCATGGTAGGGATGGTGTTCTCAGGATGATGTGCGGTGTTAGGCTTGCGCCAAACATAGCGCTTAGTGTTGAGGCCAAAAAGCTCTATTTTGGTCTCATCAGACCATAGAATCTTCTTCCACTTGGTCTCAGAGTCTCCCACATGCCTTCTGGAAAACTCTAGCCGAGATCTGATGTGAGTTTTTTTTTCAACAATGGCTTTCTTTTTGCCACTCTCCCATAAAGGCCAGTTTTGTGAAGCACCCGGGCTATTGTTGCCGTATGCACAGTGTCTCCCAGCTCAGCCGTGGAAGACTGTAACTCCTTTAGAGTTGCCATAGGCCTCTTGGTGGCCTCCCTGACTAGTGCCCTTCTCGCCTGGATACTCAGTTTTTGAGGACGGCCTGTTCTAGACAGACTCACGGTTGTGTCATATTCTCTCCATTTCTTAATAATGGACTTTACTGTGTTCCGGGGGATATGCCTTGGAAATGTTCTTATATCCTACCCCTGATTGGTGCTTTTGAAGAACCTTATTCCAGATTTGCTTTGAATGTTCCTTCGTCTTCATGATGTAGTTTTTGTTAGGAAATGTTCTAACCAACTGTGGGACCTCCCAGAGACAGGTGTATTTAACCTGAAATCATGTGAAACACCTTAATTGCACACAGGTGGACTCCACTCAACTAATTATGTGACTTCTAAAGACAATTAATGTAGAACAATTTGTAGATTTTATTTTTCACTTTGACATTATGGAATTTTTTTTTGTGTTGATCAGTGGCAATGGGGTGACAAGGCACCCAAGGGGGTGAACACTTTTGAGAGCCACTGTAGTTTTGCCTATTCCAATTATTTGGGCGAGTCTAGTTTTGCATTTCTACACTCTCCCCTGCCAGCTTTCAAGCGCGTGCCGGGGTACCTGCCTCGCCTCCACTTCTGACAACAACGTAGCGACGGTGTGCTGGGCTTCCAGCGGCAGTGCTGAAAAGGCAAGACACCAGGGCTTAATGGATTAAGACCTGACTTGACAAAGTTCTGAGACCAATTAGCAAATACAACTGATGGGCTGCATGGCCTCCTCTTTCTTATGTTCTTAGATTTATAATGTGTGACTCCTATTACTCCACATCGAGGAGAGTCTGACTCCTATTACTCCACAGAGGTGAGTGTGACTCCTATTACTCTACACTGAGATGTGAGTGTGACTCCTATTACTCCACATCAAGGAGAGTGTGACTCCTATTACTCCACAGAGGTGAGTGAGACTCCTTTTACTCCACAGAGGTGAGTGTGACTCCTATTACTCCACACTGAGATGTGAGTGTGACTCCTATTACTCCACATCGAGGAGAGTGTGACTCCTATTACTCCACAGAGGCGAGTGTGACTCCTATTACTCTACACTGAGATGTGAGTGTGACTCCTATTACTCCACATCGAGGAGAGTGTGACTCCTATTACTCCACAGAGGTGAGTGTGACTCCTATTACTCCACATCGAGGTGAGTGTGACTCCTATTACTCCACATCGAGGTGAGTGTGACTCCTATTACTCCACAGAGGTGAGTGTGACTCCTATTACTCCACATCAAGGAGATTGTGACTCCTATTACTCCATACTGAGATGTGAGTGTGACTCCTATTACTAGACAGAGGTGAGTGTGACTCCTATTACTCCACATCGAGGTGAGTGTGACTCCTATTACTCCACACTGAGATGTGAGTGTGACTCCTATTACTAGACAGAGGTGAGTGTGACTCCTATTACTCCACACTGAGATGTGAGTGTGACTCCTATTACTAGACAGAGGTGAGTGTGACTCCTATTACTCCACATCGAGGTGAGTGTGACTCCTATTACTCCACACTGAGGTGAGTGTGACTCCTATTACTCCACATCGAGGTGAGTGTGACTCCTATTACTCCACACTGAGATGTGAGTGTGACTCCTATTACTCCACATCGAGGAGAGTGTGACTCCTATTACTCCACACTGAGATGTGAGTGTGACTCCTATTACTCCACAGAGGTGAGTGTGACTCCTATTACTCCACACTGAGGTGAGTGTGACTCCTATTACTCCACATTGAGGAGAGTGTGACTCCTATTGTTCCAGAGGTGAGTGTGACTCCTTGTGACAAAGTGCCCGCCCCTGTGTATATTATCTGTTATGTGTTGCGTGTGGTGTGTTTAAATGTTGGTGTATAGACATTGGTACACGGGATATAAACGGGTCTGTGTAACACAAGTGTTTAAAATGTATATGTGTATTTAGGCACGAGGATTGCACAGCACTTCACGTGCAAGTAAAATGTAATAATATGTGAGCACGGGGAATTGCACTTTATTAATTCACGTGCTGGGATTCAAGTGAATAATTAATTGGTAATTGAATCCCAGCACAACAGTATATATAGATGCACGTTGTCACATACTCGCGGTTGGGTGTTCGGTGAGTGGAGAACGGGAGAGGAGACGGAGGTAGAAATAATAACAAAAGTAATCGTTAGATAGACGCTCACCGTGTTTGTTTTGTTTAGTCCATTTTGTTTGTCTGTTTATTTTGGCGAATGTGCCGTGTCCTGTTTTTGTTTGTTACAACCCTTTTTTTTTCTGTTCTGTTTATTAAATGCTGAGCGAAACATTCGCTCAGCTCCACCAAACCACACCTCTCTGTCATTCATTCCTTTTCCTGGTTCTGACGCCGCCCACTTCGGCCGTCTCTGTGACACTCCTATTACTCCACATCGAGGTGAGTGCAACTCCTGTGCCCTGCCTGCCCCTCCCTGCCTGCTGTCTCACCACTGTGAGGTGAAGAGCCCATAGAAGCGTGTGCTGCTCCTGCTCCCCGGGTCCCTCTGCAGGGTGAACATGTCCCTCAGGATGTTGTAGCGGGCGCCAGTCAATGGGTTCTCACACACCAGCTGGGCCTTCAGGAAGGTGGTCCAGCGTTTCTGTAGGGTCTTCAGCCCCCCAACGTCCCCCTGTGAACACAAACAGCAGGTAAGAGCAGAGCCCTGACCTCAGAGACACACTGAGCTACCGGGTCACAGTGTATACAGAGCACTCTGCAGGTAACAGGAGAGCCCTGACAAGAGACACACAGAGCTACCAGGGTCACAGTGTATACAGAGAACTCTGCAGGTAAGAGGAGAGACCTGACAAGAGACACACAGAGCTACCAGGGTTATAGTGTATACAGAGCACTCTGCAGGTAAGAGGAGAGCCCTGACAAGAGACACACTGCACTACCAGGGTCACAGTGCATACAGAGCACTCTGCAGGTAAGAGGAGAGCCCTGACCTCAGAGACACACTGCACTACCAGGGTCACAG
>NW_024474373.1:5000-20000 GCF_017654505.1 Polyodon spathula
AAGGGCGCTTTGCTGCTGCTGCTGCTGCTGCTGCTGCTACACTGGCCTGCTGCGTGTGTTAGGCCTGCCTGAATATGAAAATAAAAAAAAAAAAAAAAAAAAAAAAAAAAAAAAAAAAACGAAAAGAGCGGGAAAACGGCGCGTCCCAGGAAAGGGGAGGTGGGGGGAGGGAGGGAGGGAGGGTTAGGGTGGGGCTCTCTCTCTCTCTCTCTCTCTCTCTCTCTCTCTCTCTCTCTCTCTCGCTCTCTCTCTCTCTCTCTCTCGCTCTCTCTCTCTTTTGACCTTTCTGAGAAATGGGCACCGTTCCCGGAGGTACTGCAATACCGGGTCGATGCGTGGAGTGGACGGAGCAAGCCCCGCTTCCATCTCCCGCTTCCAAAAATCCATTTAATATAGACGGTCCCCCTATGGGGGACGTATCAGATATTAAACTGATAAGAACAGATTTTTTTTTTTTTTTTTTTTTTTTATTAGAAAATATTTATTAATTCATTGCAATATGAATACATCACATTTATGGTTACAATAACCATACTATTTACAAAAACAAAAACATCCCATAGTCCAAAACATTCCAATACTTGTCAAAAACAATAACACTTCCTTCCACAAATCTTTCCATATTACATTCATTACAGTCCAAACAAAACTGAAACATCTATACTGCGTTCAGACCACTCCAGTAGCCAGGATCCACACACAAAAAATAATCTTTCCATGCAGTACCTTTCACTGTACAAATCAAATCACACAAAGGACATTACAACAAATACACTTAATCAAAAAAAAACTATAACAGTAGCGATTCAGCTTTGTTCAAAGCAAGAAAACCTTTGCCCTTCCTAAATAACCTCCTCATCCAAAACCCTTGAAAACACCCAGAAACACTAACCAATGCCAACAGCCCATTGCCCACCAATCCACTTTCCCACCTTCCACATTTGTTCCGCCTTCTGCTTCCCCGACTCCCGACGATCTTTGATTTCATAATCCTTTAGGATGCTCAAAGCCAGCCTCACGCAGTCCGAACTTGAGAGCTGAGCATTCCTAAAAACCAGAACATTTCTTGCTCTCCATATTGCGTCCTTAAAGGAGTTCAGTATTGCCCACAACACATACCACTTGTTCTTGCTCATCTTTTCATTATGTTTCCCATATAATATCATGGGCTCATTTACTGTCTCTCCTTCACAATATTCTTTTACAAAGGTGTCAGCCTCAGCCCAAACATGTTGTGCGAAGCTGCAATTAACCAACAGATGCTCAGCTGATTCTTCCGCTCCACAACCCTGACGAGGGCATCTAGGAGTCTTCGCCATTTGCCGTCTGTGCATCATTTGTCTGACTGGCAAGGCCTCATGGGCTATCAGCCAGGCCAAGTCCCTATGTATAGTCAAGAGCCTTGGATGGGCAACCTCTATCCAAATCCTTTCCACCTGATCTGCGGTGTACCACCTGACAGGACAGATAGTATCCTTGCTCTGAACAAGTCTGACCACCTTCCTATAGTCCTCCCAGTACTCTTTCTCTATATTCTTTAATTCATTCTTAACAATAAAATCTTTAATCAGTGAGAAGTTGAAAGGCATTTCCCAAACTGTTGGTACTGTTAACGGAACATTATACATTTTAAAGGACCTTAACATTGCTCCCATATAGAACCTCAAAAACAAAGCAGCTGTACATTTTCCAAGCAAACACATATGCACGTGTAAAACGACATACTTTGCAATTAGAACCAAATTTATATCTGGAAACTGTTTGCCTCCTAAAAGGGCATTTTTAACCACAACATTTCTCCTTACTTTCTCACTCTTTGACCCCCAAAAGAAACAAAACAAAGTCCTATTCAAAATCTTCAAGACATGTGTTGTTGGAGGGAACACAACCGCGATGTAAAACAGCATGGGCAAAATTGTAGATTTTAAGACCAGAACCTTTCCTTCCATTGTCAGATTTCTAAGCGACCATAATCCTAGCTTCTGTGACACTCTCGCCCCTACATCCACCCAGTTCAGCTGACCAGATCCTGTGCTATCAAACTTCAAACCTAAAACCTTGATAGAATCAGTTTTAACACATACATCACTGTCTGGAGCCTCTGGCCAATTACCATAAAACATACACTCAGATTTTTCTTTGTTCAGCTTTGCCCCTGATGCTAGACCATATCTTTCTGTGTGCCAAAGGGTCCTTCTAATTGACCTTCTGTCGCTACATAAGACAGTTACATCATCCATGTATGCCAGAATTTTTACCATTCTCCCACCACCCCCTGGTACAGACATTCCTTTGACACTTTGATCTTTTCTTAAAACATTGACCAAAGGTTCCAAACAGCAGATAAACAGAATCGGTGATAAAGGGCAGCCTTGCCGCACACCACATTTAATTGGGACAACTTTTGAGAGGACCCCATTAACTAAGACTCTACTCTGTATGTTCTTGTACAGCAAACCCACCCATTTCACTACACTCGCCGGAAACCCCATTTTGCCTAACACCCTTAACATAAACTTGTGCGAGACTCTGTCGTAGGCTTTCTCCAGGTCCAGATTCAAAACACACAAAGGATAATTTCTATCACGGGCATAAAACACAGAATCTCTTAACAAAATGAGGCTGTCCGTTATCCTCCGCCCTGGTACAGCACAGGTCTGGTCCAGGTGGATTACACTGTCAATCACCGTTTTCATCCTTGATGTTAAAATCTTTGCCAAGCACTTATAATCGACATTTAATAGACTTATTGGTCTCCAATTTTTCAACTCCTCCCTGCTGTTCTTTTTGAAAATAAGGGTAATGATCCCCTCCCTAAAAGAGGGCGGCATTTCCCCCACAGCTATAACTTCATTGTAAACCATTAGAATATCAGGACCTACTATTTCCCAAAATTTGGAGTAAAACTCCCTTGGCAAGCCATCTCTACCAGGCGCTTTCCCCAATTTAAAGGACTTCATTGCCTCTGTCACTTCCTTCAGATCTAAAGGTTTTTCCAAACTTTCCCCTCCATCCACCACACAGTCCAACTCCTCCAAAAATTCATCCATCACATTCCCTTCAGTATTTTTCTCCCTATATAGAGCACTATAAAAATCCTCCACCACCTCCATCATTCCTTTGGTGTCTTTTTTAATACTGCCATCTTCGTCTTTCAGGCCAGTCATTGCCTTTTTCTTGTCCACAATCTTTTTATAAAAAAACCTGGTACATTTCTCATTTTCTTCAATATATTGCACTTTACTTCTAAACATCACGGCTTTGCACCGCTTCTCAAACAACTCTTTCAATTTGCTTTTTATTTCCTTTATGTCATCGTTCACTGGAAACCCCTGCTTTTGCAATTTGACCAGATGTTCCAGTCTACATTGCAACCCATTTATTCTCTTCCTTCCTTTGGCTGCCCTGATTTTACCTTCTGTCACAAAGAACTTTTTGATTCTCTCTTTCACACACTCCCACCATTCACTTACTGACCCATACATATCCTTCACAGTCTGCCACTCTTCATACCTACGTTTAAACTTTCTCCCCAACCTTTCATCCTCTAACAGCTCCACATTCAGCTTCCATACTCCCTTCCCCACCTCACACACCCCCTCCATTCCCATCCTAGCAGTCACCATACAATGGTCAGTAAAGAACGCAGGCACTACATCACACTTATCCCACCGCACACTGTTTGAAGAAAAAATAAAGTCTATTCTAGAAGCTTTTGTTCCATCATCACTCACCCATGTGTACACATTCTCACCGGGTTTCACAGCTTTCAAGACATCTAGAAGCCTAAAATCTGTCACGAGTTCATTCAAAACTATTGATGTTTTATCTAGTTTAACTCCCTCAGGGTTCGTCCTTCTATCCGATGCCTTTAACACTGTGTTAAAGTCCCCGGCCAAAATACACACACGTGTTGTATCTAAAAGCTTCCTTATTTTCTTAAACAGTTCAAATCTTTCTTCCTTATCTGGGGATGCATACACATTAATAAAACGCAATGCTTTCCCCAGGTACTTCACATCCACAACCAGCATTCTCCCACATTCTATCACTTCCTTACTCTCCATCACAAAATTCCTGTTTTTGAAAAGAATCCCTACTCCAGCTGCTTTACAGCCATTCCCTCCTGACCAGACAGACTCGCCATGTACCCACATTCTCTCCATACCCACATAGTTATCTTGGAAGGATAATCCACATTCTTGCAAAAACACAACATCAGTATTGACTGTTCCAAGGAAATGTAAAACCGTTTTGCATCTTCCTTCACTCTTCACACTTCTCACGTTTAAAGTTGTTATCAGCAGCATCAAGAAAGAGAAAGATTTGTACTGCCATATCAAACAAAAAACTACTTGCTTTTACTCATACTCATTGCCTCAACAAAATCATCCACATTCTCATACACACTTTCACTCCCAAAATCTCTCGCTCCCCCATCAAAAATAGGGGATCCTATCTCACTGCTCGGAGAAAAACCAGGGAGCAAGAAAGAAGCACCACTCCTTTCTCCCCTTTCCCGCTCCTCATCCTGCTCAGACTCACTACTCTCATCCTTATTTTTCGTCTTCTTTGTTTTTTGGCTTTGTGCCAACTCCCACTTCTCTATTTTCCTTTTGTCAGTTGCCTTTTCCACATCCATAACCTCAATCACACTAGCACTTCTCTGTCGACTCCTGATATACCTAACACCAGCTTCCCCCCTTTCAACACTCCCCCCTCTCCCACCAGACTCACTCCTATTCCCCCTCTCCCTCTCACCCACTGTAGCACTCCTCCCTCTTTGTACAGCTTCATTATTATTCACATTCTCAGTCTCCTTTGCAGTCTTGTCTTCTTTTGATCCTTCCCCAACACTCACACCAGGCTTATTCCCAGCCTCCTTCACTCCACCCATCCCACCTTTCTCTTCTCCAAACTCATTCCCACCCATCTCTCCACCAACCACAAGGTCCCCCCTTACTTCACCCCCCTCTTCTTCACTCATCGGTGTTTCAGGCACAACCCCTTGACTCTCAGACACGCCCTCTCCCTCTCCTCCAATCACCTCCGAACAACTCAGCACACCGGCACCCTCACAGGCCTCTTCCTCTAACTCAACACTCTCTGTAGAAAATGGCGATACGGCTAAATCACTAGACAAATCCACATTCAGGTTTACGACAATTTGGTCATTCCTTTCCACCTCTGCATCCACATCCACATTTACAGTGTTCTTAGTTCCCACACCAGTCATATCCTGAACCCTCCCTGCTCTCGTCCTGTTTGCAAAGGATTGTGGGCAGTCTCTAAACAAATGACCCTCCTCTCCACACAGGTTACATCTCCTCTCGCTTACACAATCCATTGAAGAGTGTCCCACCTCCTTACAAACTCCACAAATTTCCTTCTTGCAAACCACTGCCAGGTGCCCCATCTCACCACACTTCCTGCACAACTTTGGTTGGCCCTGATAAAACACAAACCCTCTATTTGGTCCCAAGGTTATATCCGACGGGATGTGTCTAAACCCACCATACCCTGTAGCACTATCATAAAGCTTTACCAGAATCCTCCATGAACCATTCCAAATCTGATCTGAGTCCAGCACTCTCACAGCACTCCTTTTAACCACGCAATACCTTGCTATCCAGGTATTCACATCTTGTTCGGATACGGTTTCATTGAACATTCTAACAATCACTGTTTTCACAGAGTTATCTGTTAAAGCTTCAACTTCGAATTTCTCCAACACCTCATTAGACCCCAATTCATCCCTTACTCTCCAAAATTTCCTAAAGCTTGTATCATTTACAAAACTAACATCCCAAGAAAAGCCATTAGTCAAAGGAATGAGACAAAAAATCTCACCTGCACTAAATCCCAGAGTCCTTTGCAACACATTTTTACTAAACTCAAACCTTGTCAGTTCAGTCTTCCCATTTCCCTCTCTAAAACACTGTTTTAAACTAAAGCGCACACAACAGTGCCGCCTCACTCCAAACCTAGAAAAAGACATTCTAGTCTAAATAAAAACCACCAAAAAAAGAAAAAAAAAGAAGGAAGCCAGCCCCAAAGGGCCCTACCCCCGTAGAAAAAAAACTGCCTCCTGCTCTGCTCCTTCTTGACCTTTCCCTCCAAGAAAAGAAAACACCTCCGGGGCACCTGCACAACAAAAAGAAGAAAAAAAATTACTTAACAAGACAATCTACAATTGCACTATCCGCAATACACCACCGATCGCAACCCTTGATCGAGCCAAGAGGCCGAGAAGCGATGCCCACAATGGTTTTGGCCAAACGCCCCGGGCGCGGCCGCCCGCCGCAGCAGTCGTGGTACTTGCTTCTCGGGCGGGCGGAGGGAGGGAGGGAGGAAGGAAGGAAGGAAGGAAGGAAAGGTGCCGGGCTCCAACGGGGGCGACCGCCCTTTCTGTGCTCGTTCTGCTTTTAAACTCCAGGTGGAGCCCCTCCCTGAGGGGAAGGGCTGTCCAAAAATTGGATCGAACTCGTAAATGCTCCTCTCCACGGAAATCTTTAGTAAAAGGCGAAAGGTTCATTCGAGCTGTAGAGAAGCCGGAGCGTGCCTTTGCTGGTGGCCGAGCCCTTCCGGCCGGCCCAAAGGCCCAAAGGCCCTCCCCTCTGCCAAGCGGCAGCGAGGCCACGCACGCAAAACAAAAACAGGGAACTCCTCCCAAAACGCATCTGCCGTTCCGCCCCGGCGAAAGGGGCTTTGCTGCTGCTGCTGCTGCTGCTGCTACACTGGCCTGCTGCGTGCGTTAGGCCTGCCTGAATATGAAATATGAAAAAAAAAAAAAAAAAAAAAAAAAAAAAAAAAAAAGAACGAAAAGAGCGGGAAAACGGCGCGTCCCAGGAAAGGGGAGGTGGGGAGGGAGGGAGGGTTAGGGTGGGGCTCTCTCTCTCTCTCTCTCTCTCTCGCTCGCTCGCTCTCTCTCTCTCTCTCTCTCTCTCTCTCTCTTTTGACCTTTCTGAGAAATGGGCACCGTTCCCGGAGGTACTGCAATACCGGGTCGATGCGTGGAGTGGACGGAGCAAGCCCCGCTTCCATCTCCCGCTTCCAAAAATCCATTTAATATAGACGGTCCCCCTATGGGGGACGTATCAGATATTAAACTGATAAGAACAGATACTACACTTGATCTGAGCCAAGAGGCCGAGAAGCGATGCCCACAATGGTTTTGGCCAAACGCCCCGGGCGCGGCCGCCCGCCGCAGCAGTCGTGGTACTTGCTTCTCGGGCGGGCGGGCGGGGAAGGGAGGAGGAAGGAAGGAAGGAAGGAAGGAAGGAAGGAAGGAAAGGTGCCGGGCTCCAACGGGGGCGACCGCCCTTTCTGTGCTCGTTCTGCTTTTAAACTCCAGGTGGAGCCCCTCCCTGAGGGGAAGGGCTGTCCAAAAATTGGATCGAACTCGTAAATGCTCCTCTCCACGGAAATCTTTAGTAAAAGGCGAAAGGTTCATTCGAGCTGTAGAGAAGCCGGAGCGTGCCTTTGCTGGTGGCCGAGCCCTTCCGGCCGGCCCAAAGGCCCAAAGGCCCTCCCCTCTGCCAAGCGGCAGCGAGGCCACGCACGCAAAACAAAAACAGGGAACTCCTCCCAAAACGCATCTGCCGTTCCGCCCCGGCGAAAGGGCGCTTTGCTGCTGCTGCTGCTGCTGCTGCTGCTACACTGGCCTGCTGCGTGCGTTAGGCCTGCCTGAATATGAAATATGAAAAAAAAAAAAAAAAAAAAAAAAAAAAAAAAAGAACGAAAAGAGCGGGAAAACGGCGCGTCCCAGGAAAGGGGAGGTGGGGAGGGAGGGAGGGTTAGGGTGGGGCTCTCTCTCTCTCTCTCTCTCTCTCTCTCTCTCTCTCTCTCTCTCTCTCTCTCGCTCGCTCTCTCTCTCTCTCTCGCTCGCTCTCTCTCTCTCTTTTGACCTTTCTGAGAAATGGGCACCGTTCCCGGAGGTACTGCAATACCGGGTCGATGCGTGGAGTGGACGGAGCAAGCCCCGCTTCCATCTCCCGCTTCCAAAAATCCATTTAATATAGACGGTCCCCCTATGGGGGACGTATCAGATATTAAACTGATAAGAACAGATTTTTTTTTTTTTTTTTTTTTTTTTTTTTTTTTTTTTTTTTTTTATTTTATTAGAAAATACTCAAACAATAAATACTCAAACAATAAACACAATCACGTAATTAACAATTCAAAACAGACCTTACCCTTCCCCAAATATTTTCACAAAAATCATCCCCATACATGTGTTTGTCCATTTTAATTACATCTTTTATCTTCCAAAGAAACAAAAAATAGGCTTCTGTCGGTTCTGTTTTATCTTTTTTCTTTTTAATACACAAATTTCTTTTCTCCCATAATACCACCTTCCCCAAACTAATAATAAGCCATACTGCTCTAAATTTCTCTTTTGGCAGCTTTATCACCTCCTCCCCATACAAGATAACCTTCCCATTCAAAATTATATCACAAAACAAACTAATAAGATTGCTACATTTTCCCCAAAATACCTTTGCAAAAGTGCAGTCCCAGAACACATGTAAGACTGTTTCCTCCTTTTTGCACCTTGGACACTCTGCGTTTACCGCACATTGATGCCTATACAGTCTTTCCTTTACTGGCAATCTATCTAGAGCACACAGCCACCCCAAATCTTTGCACTCATTTCCTAACCATTTTGGCTGTATGCCTTCCCAATTTACTAATTTAAGATTGTGTTCATATCTTCCTTCCCATCTCTCTCTTATCTTTTCATACATTTTTTTATGGTTTAACAAAACATCCCTTTCTATTTCTTTTATTTGCATTTTTAAAAAGACTGATGCGTACATGTAGTGTTCTGGCCTTGTCTCAGCGTTTGGGACCGTGTTGTCCCAGGGTATTATCCCTCTTAAAACTGCTCCAAACCATAACCGAGTAAAATAAAAAGACTTGTGCTCTGTTCCCTTCAGCAGTGTTTTGCATATTTGATTTAAAAAAAAACAATCCAATTTTACAGATAAACACGGAATGTCTCTTCCTCCCTTTGCCACCTTCCCATACATCAATTCCCTATTCACACTTTCGTATTTATTGCCCCATACAAAAGAAAACATTAACCTAGTTAGTATTATTTTATTTTTTGCGTTAATAGGAAACACCCGTGCCAAATAAACTAGTGCTGGTACTATGTCTGTTTTTATTACTAGAATTCTCCCACTGATGGTCAGTCTTCTACATTTCCACATATTTAATTTTACTTTAACTTTCTCAATTTTCTCTTCCCAATTTTTCTTTATCCCATCCTTCTGAAAAAAGTGCACCCCCAAGATTTTTAACCCTTCCCTGCACACAGTTATACCTCCCCTGCTGTCCGTCCTCCCTTCCCACTTACCACAGAACATCATGCACGATTTCTCCAAATTTACTTTTGACCCAACAGCTTCTCCGTATGTTTTTAATAACAAGATTGCTCTATCTATGGCCCAATCTGAACATAAAAACAAAGTTGTGTCGTCTGCGTATTGTGCAATCTTGACCCTTTTCCCCTTACTCCCTGGGATATGAACCCCATCTATATCTTTATCTTTTCTTATTAAGTTTGCCAAAGGCTCAATACACAACACATACAATAATGGTGACATCGGACACCCTTGCCTCACCCCCCCTTCCTGCCTTACCTGTTCACTGAGAAACCCATTAATTTGCACCTTGCTAGTTGCTTTGTTGTACATCGTTCTAATCCACTTTACAAAGGTTCCACAATTCATTCTTTCTAGAACGGAAAACAGAAATTCGTGGCTGACCCTATCAAAAGCCTTCTCCTGGTCAACACTCAACAGACACAGAGGTAAGTCTCTTTCTTTTACCCAGCTGATGACATCCCTAGTTAATTGTAAATTGTAAGTTGTGGACCTATTCTTAACCCCACAAGTCTGGTCCTCATTAACTAGACTGGGCATCACTGCTTTTAGTCTATTGGTCATTACTTTACCCAAGATTTTATAATCTACATTTAACAGGGTAATAGGCCTCCAGTTTTTTAGCAGGTTCTTATCTCCCTTTTTATATATCAGACTTATTATCCCTGTCTTCATGGTTTCTGGCATCTCTCCATCCACCAAAATCTCTCTGTACACCTCAGTTAAATCGTCTCCTAAAATATCCCAAAAACAAACATAAAATTCCTTTGGTAACCCGTCACACCCAGGAGTTTTATCAGCTTTCAAAGACTTCAATGCCGTCTCTATCTCACATTTGGTTATCTCTTGCTCCAGAAGTGTTTTCTCATCGTTATTTAACTTCTGGTCTATATTGTTCAACAATTCCTCTGCTTTTGTGTGATCTATTTCCCTTTTGTTAAAAAGTTCCTGATAAAACTCCTGAGCATGCTTTAAGATGTCCTCTCTTTTATTGATTTTCCCTGTCCCTGTTTCTAATTCAGAAATTACACATTTCCTTTGTTTTCCTTTAATACTTTGAAAAAAAAATTTAGAGCATTTTTCGTCTTGTTCTTTTTCTGTTACTTTAGCCAAAAATGTAAATTCCTTAACCTTTTTTTCGATGTTATTTTGTATTT
This sequence comes from Polyodon spathula, assembly GCF_017654505.1. Taxonomy (NCBI): domain Eukaryota; kingdom Metazoa; phylum Chordata; class Actinopteri; order Acipenseriformes; family Polyodontidae; genus Polyodon; species Polyodon spathula. The sequence goes on from NW_024474373.1 coordinate 15,547, forward strand.
CCTTTTTAATGTTGTTATATGCTTCTAAACTAACCTCTTTCCCCTCGTTTATTTTAGAATGCATGATCTCTAATTCTTTTTGTAATTTTCTCTCAAAATGTCTCTCCTCTTTCTTTTTCCTTTTACTGTATATTTGGCAAAACTATCTTATTTTAACTTTTACCATCTCCCACCAATCAACAATGGTTCCGAAAGCCCACTTCATATCTTTCCATGTATTATAAAAGATCTTAAATTCGTGCCTGAATTCATCACACTCTAACCCTTTCATATTCAATTTCCAATACCCCCTACCTATGTCCTCCCCCTTAATTTCAATAGAAGCCCCAATTGTATCATGGTCTGAAAACCAGTTGGGATACATGAAGAAATCCAAGATCTTAATATTTTTAGATATAAAGAAGTAATCTAACCTTTTACTCGCTCCTCTTGAGTTTCTCCATGTATGCCCTACACCTTTTTTATTGTGTCTCCTATACACATCCACCAAATCATAATCCCCCAATACCTTTATTAAATACTGTGCAGAAAAGTCATAGTCACCCTCAAAACATGTGTTAAAATCCCCACCCATTACAACTGTGCGATTGGTACATAGAATATTAGGTAAGTGCTTAAATGTGTCCAGCCTTGTCCCTTTTAATGTAGGTGCGTACATATTCACCAGGCTAAGCTTTCTATCATTGAGCCTGCCATCTGTATACATTAATCTGCCTGGTATGATCACTCTTGTTTCCTCAATGACAAACCTGGTATTTTTAAATAATATTCCCACCCCATCTGAATGTACATTACCAATGCTCCATACTGAAGCACCATCCTTCCAGTCCTTACTAAAGCGTTCAATGTCCTCTGAATTCTTCAGGTGGCATTCCTGCAAAAAACAGACTTGAAAGTCCAAAGACCTGAGAGAAAAGAACAAGGAAGCCCTCTTACCAACATCTCTCATGCCCCTAGTGTTGACTGAAAACACGTTGAAATACATTTTTTTTTTATGTTCCATCTTCTTTACCACCCTTCTGGAACATTGTCGTTTTCTTCATGTTGTCCACCATTGAGTCACTCAAGTAATTGAGCTGGGAATCCACGCTGTTCTCCTCACTATCCACTTCTGATGGCACCAACGGGGAGCTCTCTATGGAAGACGGCTCGACACTTGAGACTTCTTCCTCTCCCACCTCCTCATTTTCCAAACACTCGTAGCTGTTGGATGTCTCAATTACGCAGACTTTGTTGTCACCTTCCAAACCCTCCTGGTTTAATTTCCTCTTTGTCGTTCTTTTTCCTCCCACCAATTCCCAACCCATCTCGTCACTTTCTTCTGTGTCTCCCCATTGTTTTGTGCCCCCAACAGGTGTATCTGAAATCACCGTACCTTGAGATGATTCGTCGGTCGCCATAGCTTCAGGTAAGTTCTCAACACTAGTAACTGACTTCTTTTTTTCCCTTTTTTCTTTTCCAGACACTCCTGCCACAGGGTCCTCAACAGCGGGAGGCTCCAACCCAACAGCCAGAGGCTCCTCCATCGCAGCCGCCGTTGTAGTCACTGGAAGATTCTCCTGCACAGCGCCTTCAGAAACAGCGCCCCCATCAGCACAGGTAGGTGCAATTTCTTCTAGAACCTCCTCAACGTCACGAAATGACTCAGCGTAAGTCTTGTGTCGGTAAGGGCAGTCCTTGAACATGTGCTCAGTGGAATCACACAGGTTGCAGGATCTGGGTTTTTTACATTCCTTTGCCTCATGTCCCGTCTCTAGACAATTTCTGCAGAAGATATTAGGGCACATTACTGCAATATGTCCCTGCTCTCCGCATTTTCGACAGGTTTTGGGTTGTCCATAATAATACAGATATCCCTTAACACCACCGATATAAAAGGATGCTGGGGGACATTCAAACCCTCCTATTTTCCTCTTAAAACGGACAGTGTATTTTCTATTCCCGTTCCACATACCATCATAGTCCATCTCTCTTACTCCAGCACCTAAAACATCGCAGTATTTAGTCAGAAATCGCCGAATGTCCTGCTCTTTAGTATAAGGGTTCTGCATGCACACTGTCACGGTTCTCACCCGGCTTGCAAACAGTGGCTCCACTCTGAAGTTTGAAATCGGAGAGATGTCCTTTGATTCCAGGCACTTGGTCCATGCTTCCTCGCATAAGTAGTCCCCCGCGAAAGTCACTTCATAGGTACTCCTTAGTGGAAAGTCCCGGTAGCAATAGATCTGCGCCGCTGTAACTCCCAGGAATTCAAAAATGATGTCCTTGGCAAAGCTCCTTCTTGTCATGGTGAACTGAACTCCATCCTTTTCTCTTCCAATGAAACGTATTGTATTCAGAAGTCGCGCCGAGGGGGCCGACATGTAGTCTCCGGTCGCCATCACCTTCTCTTTTCTCTCTATTTAGAAAAAGCTGCGGTCATGCCACATACTTAATCCGAGCCAAGAGGCCGAGAAGCGATGCCCACAATGGTTTTGGCCAAACGCCCCGGGCGCGGCCGCCCGCCGCAGCAGTCGTGGTACTTGCTTCTCGGGCGGGCGGGCGGGGGAGGGGAAGGAAGGAAGGAAGGAAGGAAGGAAGGAAAGGTGCCGGGCTCCAACGGGGGCGACCGCCCTTTCTGTGCTCGTTCTGCTTTTAAACTCCAGGTGGAGCCCCTCCCTGAGGGGAAGGGCTGTCCAAAAATTGGATCGAACTCGTAAATGCTCCTCTCCACGGAAATCTTTAGTAAAAGGCGAAAGGTTCATTCGAGCTGTAGAGAAGCCGGAGCGTGCCTTTGCTGGTGGCCGAGCCCTTCCGGCCGGCCCAAAGGCCCAAAGGCCCTCCCCTCTGCCAAGCGGCAGCGAGGCCACGCACGCAAAACAAAAACAGGGAACTCCTCCCAAAACGCATCTGCCGTTCCGCCCCGGCGAAAGGGCGCTTGCTGCTGCTGCTGCTGCTGGCCTGCTGCGTGTGTTAGGCCTGCCTGAATATGAAATATGAAAAAAAAAAAAAAAAAAAAAAAAAAAAAAAAAAAAAAAAGAACGAAAAGAGCGGGAAAACGGCGCGTCCCAGGAAAGGGGAGGTGGGGAGGGAGGGAGGGTTAGGGTGGGGCTCTCTCTCTCTCTCTCTCTCTCTCTCTCTCTCTCTCTCTCTCTCTCTCTCTCTCTCTCTCTCTCTCTCTCTCTCTCTCTCTCTCTCTTTTGACCTTTCTGAGAAATGGGCACCGTTCCCGGAGGTACTGCAATACCGGGTCGATGCGTGGAGTGGACGGAGCAAGCCCCGCTTCCATCTCCCGCTTCCAAAAATCCATTTAATATAGACGGTCCCCCTATGGGGGACGTATCAGATATTAAACTGATAAGAACAGATTTGATTTGATTTTTATAATAAATTTAATCTTAACAATTAACAACACAAAAACATTCAAAAAACACAACACTTATTACAATTACAAAACTGAACACAAATCAAAAACTAGCTTTTACATATACAAAAATAACTAAACAGAAACCATTACTTTACTTTAACAAAACAAAACATCCAAAAAAAACACACAATATTAATTCCCATTACAGCACAAAAACACAGTCTAATAAACAAAAACTAACCATATATTCTAACAATACAAGAAAATGACCTTCAATTTACATATATGCAAAACTACAAACAAAGTATTACTATGCTCCCCAAAAACAAAGCCCCATATTCCCAATTATTTTATCATTCAAAACAACAAAAACAAACACAAACTTACTTTTCACCCCAGAACAAAATCCCAAATTCCCAATTACATTATTTTTTCATTCAAAACAAAGGAAACAAAAAACACTATACACAAACAATATCATTTCATTATAATAATCATTTCACAAACATGCAAATTCAGAAAAAAACAAAAAACAAACCATATTCCCCTATTTCTTTTCCGCCTCTCTCCTTGCTATATCTGCCCTCCATCTAACACGTTGCAAAATCTTGTCTCTCTCAATTCCATACTTCTCTATCTCACTTTCTGACGCCGGTCCCTTTCTCAGTCTTTCATTCCAGATCATTAATTCATGGAATTCTTTTTCACAATAACAATACATTAGCGTATGTCTATACGTCGAAGTCTCTACATATTTATCACCTTTCTTTCTCTTCTTCTCCTCTTCTATTTTCATCTTCTCCGCCCAAGAAAGCTTTGCATATTCCTCCTTTTCCCGTTTCCTTTTCTCCTTTGCATCTTCCTTTTCTCTCTGCTGATTACTTCTTCTTTTCCTCATTCCCTCCTCTTCCTCCACACTTTCAGACCAGCTCGGACCAACTACACCCTCACTGGCACTCTCTTCGCTGCTACTCACAGCTCCCGCTCCTCTCTCTTTCCGCTTCTTTAAAATTTCACCCTCCGCTCCCTCCATCGCCACACTCTCTTGCACCTTGTCCGCCCCACCATCACCTTCACCACCACCACCACACATACCCACACCTGCACC